>NC_060273.1:126709459-126986471 GCF_021613505.1 Equus quagga
ATTGGCCTGACGCAGCGCCCAGGGCAGCCCGCCGGCCTCCGGGGCGCGGCGCGGCGCTGCGGGGTCCGAGGGGCGCCGGGCTGCGGCCAGGGCACGGGCTCGGCCCGCCCGTCGCCCTCCGGGCCGAGCCGAGCCCAGGAGCCCCCGGCGCCCGCGTGGAGGGAGGCCGGGGAGGGCGCGGGGCCGGCCGCCGCTTCGCGCAAAGTTGCGGGAGCCGGAGCCCAGCGGCGGGCCGGGGCGCGCGACGCGCGTCTGCCGGATGAGGACTGTCCTCGGGCAACTCGCTCCGGGAGACAGAAGGTAAACCGTCACGTGGGAGATCAGCTGTAATCGGCTTCAGACCGACTTAAAGGGCAGAGTCGGCGCGGCGGCCGTGACGGCGGCGCAGCCCGCTCCCCCGGCGCGCCGCCCGCCCTCGCCCGCCGGCCCGGCCGCCGCTCTGCGCCCCGGAGCGCGGAGGTGGGCGCGCGGCGACGGCACCCAGCCGCTCCCACCGCGCGGCCGCACACAGGCAGTGCACACACAGGCTCACATTCGCACAAATACACACTCGCGCAACGCTCACACTCATACAGACAAGAGGATGCATACACACAGTCACAAACGCACACTCATACACGCAGATACATTCACGCAAATACTCTCACACAACGCAATGCTTATACACAAAATTCTGCGCTCACATTTATACAAATACATCCACAATGTGCACTCCTACACACAAAAATACAAACCCATATACAAATACACACTTCCACAGGCAACTACGCACGCACACTGATACGCTCACCCAAACACACGTTTACACACACAAACCATACACTCAGCCAAACTCACACAAGCACACAACATAGACACATGCACACAACAACACTCATACAAACTACACACAAATACACACCCATACACAACACATTTATACTCACACATTCACGGTCAAACACATTCACACAGGCAAATAGTCATACACAAACATACACACAAGAACACACATACACGCGTGAGCACAAATGCACAAACACATTCACTCAAATATATAAATACAGACTCATACACAAGCATTTGCAAACATACGAATACACATTCATGCAAATTCTTACACTTTCACGAACCCTCTCACACATACAACACACTCACCTGCCACATCCACGCACTCACACCATCCCTGAATGCGTTTCCATGGCAGTGGGTGGAGTCCCAGGATGGCTTTGCATAACCGGCAATCTTGACTTTTCCGCGCGTACTTGCACAGTTGCATTTAAAGCTCAAGGCGAGGGTTAGTGAGAGCCGTTCCCCCGTTCCCAGGAAGGGATAAGATGCTGCTGGTTCCCTCTCAACGACCGAGATTTTTCAGGATTAAGATAAAAGAAACTAATTTTAAGCATGGAGTTTTCAACCGGAAAAAATACCCAAATAAGAGAGACAGGCTGCCCCGGGCAGAATCTATCCCAAGGGCCATGCTGTCAGAGGTTCAGCAGATACCCGTGCGGGAACTGGGAGTCATTTGATTAACAAATCTCGCAGGTACGGCCAGACAACCAAGACCCCTGCTATAAAATGTAAGCGGAAGAGAACTGATGTGCCCAACAGCAGTGGGAGAAAGCTCGTGCAATCCCCAGGGAGTGCCCGGTTCTGATAATGCTGTCTACGGGGTTTTTTTTATTCCCCTTAGTCACTTATAAAAGTGGTTTGCCATAAACTGTTTACTGTTAAAAATAAAAAATAAAATCCTTTTCTGGGCCATGAATCGGCGACAATACACCTGTCTTGTCCCGCTAGTTGTGTGTTCATAAAGTGGTAGCCCTGGGCTTCTGCCTGTTCCGTAAGTGGTGTTTTTGCAGAATATTTTAACTCTGCTTCGCTGAGCAGCTGAGCATTTTTCCTTTTTACCTAAAAAAAAAAAAAAAACACTTTCCCTATTAAGAGCTATATGATAGGGAAATTGCCATTTGAAATTGCAGTGTGAGAACAGCGGCCATTTCTCTTTACATATTTTTGAATATCTAAGGGACAGTGCTGTGCTGATTTGGGTTAACCCAGATGGGAGCTGGCATTGTTCTTTAGAGCAGATACAAGGATAGAGACAATAAGTAAATGCGGACAAGCTTTTGAGCTAGCTTCTAGATGCAGAGGAGATGGCAGTAGCCTCAGGAGGCCTTTTATTTCCTTCTCTGTGGTCCAATCCCAGCTCTGAAAACCGCAAGCGAGTTGACACCTGCGTAATTGATGAGCTCCATTTTTGAGCGGAAACCATTAAGGATGCGAATTCAGTACCAAAACAGTTTTGCGATGAGTATTCAAATCTTCTAACCACTTGTGTTTTTTCGGATGTGAAACGTTCTTTTCCCCAATAAGCAAATGTCTCTGGAGTTGAGGCTAATTTCAGTGCTGACTTATCCTTCCTGACTACTCAAACGTCCTTTTGATTTCAACCACAGGAAGTATTCTTCTCAGCCCCTTGTTTGTCATCGCTTCCTACCGTGGAAGGTGGTGCAGCCGTCCTAGGCCCCCTGACAGTGAGAGAGAGGAGCTTGGTTTCCTCTGAAGTTTGGCTGGTGACCATTGTGGGTTTTAATTATGGAAATTCACTGCCAGAGCTATTTCTTGATCACCTGTGTACGTCCTCAACACTACATTTAGGTGACGCGGAGGACACAGAGAAAACACAGTGCCTCTGCCCCTGGGGCTCTCAGTCGACCGGGAACAGGCTGCTTCTTCCTGATTGCCTGCTTCCCCCAGGCACGGCTGCCTCCCCAATTTCTGCAACAGCCAGGAGGAGAACTCAGATGCAGGAGGCACACGAGTGATGCATAATATTTTCTAAATTAATTTAATATTTGAATTGTTAAAGAGGGCACACACATTTGCAAATATTAGATCATTCTGCAAGATTGTAAGAGGTGGAACCAACCAGAAATCCCTCGACTGTCTCGACACTATCTCCTGTGAGTGTCTGATGGGCATGTGGGGGCCTCTAGCCTCCTTCATTCACATGGAAACTACAGCCTGGAATAGTGCCATCTGGAAACACAAAGAGCCAGGAGGTTATTATGTAAATGAGGATGCTTTTTCCCCAGCTGATCAAACAGGTTGGCAAAAAGGACTATGTTCCAGGTGGGTGGGAACAAGCTCTTCTGTGAATTCATTGTTTTTCCCGCTTGCATTTCATGGACTCTTTCCTGAAGGGTGAGTTTAAGTTGATTTTCGGGGGCAGCAAAGCCTTTCTCACTGATAACGGTGAAAGTGTCCCCTTGCTTTTTTGTAGGCAAGTTGAGCGAAAAAAATGAGCGATGAACTGCCATATCTGGAAACTCTAATTACCACTTGTAGAGGGAGACATTATCTAGATAATCTGATAAAAAAAAAAAAGGGAGGGAGGGAAGGAGGGAGAATGGGAGGGAAAGAAAATTTTATCTGAGTTGTCCAACTATTAAGGTTGAGGAGGTGGGGGCAGAGAGCTGATTCCACACGTGTAGCACCTAATCTAGAGCTTTTCAAAACCCCTAACTCCTGCATGAGAGACATTCCAGGAGAAGGCTCTGCGGCAAAATGCCGTCCAGGAGTTAGGAAGAGGAGGACGGCAGATAGTGAGGGTGCAGCTGGCGAGCAGGGAGGGCCTGGAGGGTGTGGTGTCCCAGAAGCTAAGTGAAGACAGTGTTTCGAGGAAAAGGGAGTGATCAGCTGTAGCAAATGCTGTTCTGATGTCAAGTTAGATGCAGACTGAGAAGTGCCCGTTGAGCTTGACAATACGAGGATTGTTGGTGACTGTGACAGCCGTGGTTTCAGTGGTTCACACACACATTATATGTATTACACTCAAAATCCAGGATGAAAACGAAAATATTAGAGAAAACTGTATCAATGAACTTACATGTTCTGGACTTGGAAGCTCAAGACTTTGATCATCTCACTCTGAACGGAGCCAGCTGTTAGCCCCTACAGGGAAGTGCCAGGGACATTCTGACACGGGTCAGGTCATCAGGTGCCCCTGGACCACATGCACCTGGGTGAGAAGTTCTGCCAGGTTTGGGGAAGACCCACTGCTGCAGAAGAATCTCCTAAGGGGAAAGACCCCTGGTTAAAACCTTGTCAAGGTCACACAACCAGTACTATAAGCCCTTGAATCCACATCTTGTCTCGGTCACTGCCCATCCAAATGGTCACACAATGTGGCTTTCTGGCTGCTTAGGCAAGGAATCCCTTTATTGTGCTATCTAGCACCAAAGACCCTGAGCAGATTTTCTTGGTGGCTGTGTGTCATCATGCTGGCTTCAGTCTCTCCTCGTGCTGTGGGTGCAGATGCAGATGATGTAGGGCACAAGCTGCCTGCCTTTGCTTAGACTGGACTCTGAAAGTTTTGAAATCTGGGGGGTAGGAGTGGAAAACGAGTGGGGGAGGCTGTGGGAGAGATTTGAAAACT
This sequence comes from Equus quagga, assembly GCF_021613505.1. Lineage (NCBI taxonomy): Eukaryota > Metazoa > Chordata > Mammalia > Perissodactyla > Equidae > Equus > Equus quagga. The sequence goes on from NC_060273.1 coordinate 126,713,880, forward strand.
GCAACCGATTTTCTGTCTCCTTGGAGTTGAAGACTTGGATTCCCGTTTGTGCATGAGAAGAAGCCCTTGAGTGGGCACTTTAGTTCAGAAATACAAAGCAAAGCCCCTCTCGTCATTCGGAGGGAAAGCTGTGAAGGGATCCGAAGGCAGGTATTTTGGCTCAGAAGTCAGTGTTCTTTTGTAATACACGTTATTGTGTGCACAGCTACTCTGGGAAGAGACATTTCTTTATCTTCTGGCAGAGACTGGCCAGACATATAAATGAAAGCACTGCTCTTCTTTCCTGCATGGGGAGAACTATTTCCCAACCTCCCTGCCGTGGAACTGGCTTTGGACTAAGGGATGTGGGCAGACGTGATGGGCACCTCCTTGTAGATACAGTTATGATCATGTCCGCTGTCTGTTCTTGTCCTTGGTAGGAAGGATGTGGAAGTCATGTTAAACTCAGCAGGGCCACAAGATGGAAGGAGCTGAGGCCCCTGACTCGCTGCTTGGCTGGGAGCTGCCAGGAGCAGCCCAACCCTCATGAAACCGTGACATAGCAAAACATAAAATTGTGTTGTATTAAGCCACTGAGCTGTTGGGTTTCTTGTTACAACTAGTGTTAATTGCACCAACTGATACATTTCTCTATGGATTTAAAGTACACTATACTACCAACTGTTCTTTGTACTTTTTAAAAACAGGCTTACTCTGGTATAGTTGACTCACAGTAAGCTGCACATATTTAAAGAATATTATTTGATAAGTTTTGACATACTTCTATAGCTGTAAAACCATAGCCACAATCAGAATAACAAACCTTTCTATCACCCCCAACAGTCTCCTCATTCCCCTGTGAAATTCTTCCCTTCTCACCTCTCCTTCCTCTCCATCCCCATGCAACCATTGCTCTACTTTGTCACTGTAGTTAGTTCGCATTTCCTAGAATTTTATATAAATGGATTCATACAATATGTACTCTTTTTGTCTGGCATCTTTCACTCAACATAATGATTCTGAGATTCATCCATTTTGATGAGTGTTATCAATAGGTTGTTCCTTTTCATTGCTGAGTAGTATTCTGTTATATGGGTACACTATATTTGTTTATCTCCTTACCTGTTGATGGACATCTGGATTGCTCTTTGGATTAACCCAAGGACACTAAGGTGTTCTCCTGTGTTTTCTTGTAGAAGTTTTCTGGTGTTAGCTCTTACAGTTAGCCCTATGATCCAATGGTGTGAGGTCTGAGTTGAGGTTCCTATTTTCACAGACGGCTGTCCTACTGTTCCAGCTCTATTTGTTGAAAAGATTATTCTTTCCTTGTGCAATTGCCTTGGCACTCTTGCAAAAATCAATCGGCTCTACATATGTGGGTATATTTCTGGACTCTATTCTGTTCCTTTGATGTGCATCTTTATATATATACAAATCTATATTGATGTATATCTTTACACCAACACACTGTCTTGATTATTTTAACTTTCTAAAAAGTCTTAAAATCAAGTGGTTTAAGATTTTCAGGTTGGGTCTTCTTTTTCAAAATTGTTTCAGCTATTTTAAGTCTTTTGCAATTCCATATAAATTTTAGATTCAGCTTGTAAGTTTCTACAAAAAAATCTTGCTGGGGTTTAGATTGGGATTGGGTTGAATCTATATGTCAATTTGAAGAGAACTGACAACTTGACAATATTGAGTCCTCCAATCCATGAACATGGTATATCTCTCCATTTGTTTAGGTCTTCTTTAATTTCTCCTAGCAGAGTTTTGTAGTTTTCAGTGTATGGTTCTTGCACAACTCTTATCTAATTTATGTCTTAAGTATTTCATAGTTTTTGATGCTAGAGTGTCTTACCTGAGGCTGCTATAACAAAACACTGTAAACTAGGTGGCTTATCAACAACAGAAATTTTTTTCTCACAGTTCTGGAGGCTAGAATTCCAAGATCATGGTGCCAGCATGGCTGGGTTCCAGTGAGAGTCCTCTTCCTGGTTGCAGACGTCCAACTTCTCATTGTATTTTCACATGGCAGAGAGAGACAGAGAGAGCTCTGGTCCCTTCATTACCTTATAAGAGACCAATTCCATTCATGAGGGCTCAAGCCTCATGATCTAATTATCCCCATAGGCCACACCTCCAAATACCACCACACTGGGGATTAGATTTTAACATATGAATTTTGGGGGGGCATAAACATTCAGTCCATAACAATAGTAAACGGTATGTTTCAATTTATTTTCTGGTTGTTCATTGACAGTGCATAGAAATAAAATTTGGATAATTATCAAATAAAAATTTGATAATTTAAATAAGATTTTGATATCCTGATATGCTCTACAAACTTGCTATGTTCACTTATAAATTCATGTAACCTTTTCATTGATTATTTAAGATTTTCTACATAGACAATCATGTCATCTATTAATGAAAATAGTTTTATTTCTTCCTTTCATGTCAGTATATCTTTTATTTCTATTTCTTGCCTTTGCTATGGCCAGGACCTCTAGAAAAAATGTTAAATAAAAGTGGTAAGAGTGCATATCCTTGCTTATTCTTGATCTTAGGAGGAAAAAAATCAGTCTTTTCACCAGTGAGTGTGATGGTAGTTGTAGGTTTTCCATAGATGCTGTTAGTCAGGTTGAAGAAATTCCTAGCTATTCCTGGTTGGCAGACAGGTTTGTTTGTAATCATCATTGGATATTGAATTTTGACAGATGTTTTTTCTGATGTTCATATGGTTTTTCTTTTTTAATTATTCAGTATGGCAAAGTAATTGTTTATTTTTCAATGTTAAATAAACATTCCTGGGATAAACTCTAGTTCATCATGATGTTTTATCTACTGTTAATCCCATTCAGTGTATTTTTCATCTCAAACATTGCACATTTCATCTCTAAAAGTTTCATTTGGGTCTTTCTCTCTTCCATTTTCCTCCCCATTATGCTCAAGCTTTCTTCTACTTTATCGAGCATATGGGGTATATTTATAATGCCTCTTTTAATGCCCTTGTCTGCAAGTTTTGTCATTTGTGTCACTTCTGGGTCTCTTCTTATTGATTGCATTTTCTTCTTCCTCTGAGCCACATTTTCCTGCTTCTTTGCCATTTTTTGTTAGATGTCAGACATTGTGAATTTTACCTTTTGGGTTTTATTATTGTTCTTGCTGTGTTTATTTGTTGTAATATATTCCTTTAAATATTTTCGACATTGTTCTGGAACTTAGGTAACTTGAAAATGATTTGATCTGCATGAGATTTGCTTTTAAGCTTTGTTAGGTAGGTCCAGAACAGCCTTTAGTGTCGGTTATATGGCCCACCCATCTGAGGACTCTACTCCATACCCCATGTGTTAGGAGACCTTTCCGTTCTGACTACTAGGAAGTGCTGTAAGCTCTGGGGACTTTTCCTCCTGCTTCTTTCTAGCGCTTCTTTTTCTGGCCTTTGTCATTTTCTCACATGCATGAGCTAGTCAGGACTCAGCTAAAGAGTGGAGGGAACCTTCTGCAGATCCAGAGTTGTCTCTTATGCAGCTGTCTCCCCTCCAGTCGTCTGTCCTGTGTTCTCTAGCCACTGGCTTCCCTGAACCCTAAATCTTGTCTTTTCAACTCAGTGAGGCCCCCAGACCTTCTTTGGGTTCTCCCTCTCAGCGCTACAGCCTGGCAGCTCCCCTCAGGTTGTAGCTGGGGCACTACTAGGACTTGTCTCATTGGCTTCCTTCACTCGAGGATCAGAGGTCTTGACTGCCTGTGGTCCTATGTTTGAAAATCACTGTTTCATATATTTGTCCTAAGGTAGTTGTTTAAGTCAAGAAGCAGACATTCTGTCTTTGTCTTTAGAAGTTATTTGCCAGTTATTCACATGATGAAGAGTTACTGTTGCTGGGATATCTACAATGGAGACCACAGGCAGGAGCTTTAACCCTCACATGGGAGAGACTGAAAAGGAGCTGCCCCGAGCTTGGCAGGCATGCCCCATCGCCTGGACAACAATGTTCTCCTCCCCTGAGGTGTGTTATTTAACACTGAGGACCACAGATGGCTCCTGGTGGACAGTTCAGTCCCATTAGAACCCCAAAGTGAGCCCCAGGAGGAGGGCAGGTGTTCTCCCCTAATGAGAGTGAATCTTCCTTCCGTGACATCATCCTGACAGAGGGTTGATTCTATGACCAGAAATGAGGACCGGGGAGAAATGGCAAGGATTGAAGGGGGAGAGAAACTCATTCTCCAGCAGGGAATGCCTGAGTCAGTCTCTGTGTTAACATCTGCATTCTCTGTTTTCTTCGACACCTCAGTTCTCTGTTATTCTGAGAAAATTAAAGAAAGGACTTATTGCATGCTTGGGATGGGTTAGTAAAGATAACGAGTGCTTCCCCTGCCCGCCTCCATCCCCACTGGACTGAGCGAGGACCGTGGCCCAGAGTTGCATGGAGGTGATTCCAGCCTCCAGGGGTAATGACAAAGGCCCCTGGGCTGGCGACTCAGTGAGAGGCTGGAGCAGGAGACCAGAGGCAGACCTCTCCCTGAACCCTCATAAAGAAGCACCCCAGTGGCCTCCTTGTGTAACAAGGAAACACGTTGAGATGGTGCAATTTCTACAGTCAACAGGACAGGGGCATGGAAACATGGTAATTAGTCTACATACTAATGGACTTGTTTCCTTATTTACCATCCCTGACTGTTGGTGCCTGGACATACTGTCACACACACACACACACACGCACACACACATGCACACACCCACTGCTAGGTGAGCTAGCCCAGGTCCCATTGGCAGTGCACATGGATATCTTTTAAGTTGACTGAGATCAAAATGCTTTCCCCCAATACACAAAACAGCACATACACGCAGATGTGCAAAGAGAGTGGTTTTCAACCTTAGCTGCGCATTAGGATCACCTGGGAGCTTTCAAAAAAGACCAATGACTATGCCCACCGCCAGAAATTCTAATTCAAATTAGTCTGGGGTATAGCCTAGGCATCTGCATTTTCAAAAATGTCCAAGTAATTCTAATAGCCAGCTCGGGTTAAGAACCTCTGCCCTGGGCTTTTGAGGCCCATACCCCTAAGCTGTACAAAACCATCACGTCACCCAGGCCCGCACAATAGAACCACCTGTCTTCTTCCTCTTCATTTTCTCTCCTCTGCCAGGGTCCACTGCAGGCTGCCTGGTGACCACTGCTCCTCTCATCATTCTCTCTTTTCCTATTTGTCCTCACTCTGTCTCTTCCACTGGATTATTTCACCTGTACTCCTGTGCCGAGGGCTAAAAGGCTAACCTCCTGCCGCCATGGACAGCCAATCAGAGAGGTGCTTTCCTTCTTCGTGTCTACCTCCACAGCCAATCAGAGAGCTGCTTTCCTCCTAGAAGGCAGCCTGGTCCACGGCAGCGCGCTGGCTATGAGATTCAGAGCCTTATCTTTCCCCTACAATCTGGTCTTCTTAGGGTGACCACCTTGTCCCAGGTTGCTCAGAACTTTCCTGGTTTTAGCACTGAAAGTCCTCCATCCTGGAAAACACTGCAGCCACCTACAAATGGAGGGTTGATCTCCCTAACTGTGGCTGTCAATGCATGACTTCTTTGTACCCAAGGGCTGTTTTCAAGCCCATTCAAGGTTCAAGTCCATCTGAGTAGTGAGGGTGGACGTGGCATGTTACCAGATGACCTAAGGCTTACCATGCTGTAGCTTATTATCAAATCTTGATGCAGTCAAATTTCCATAGTTTATTTTAAATGGTGAAATTGTCCTGTTCTGAGGTAGTAAATGTCAGTAAAAAACACACCGAGAGTGGCACATGTTTGCCTGAGTCAAGTAAAATGAGATTCTGTAACTGCTAGTTTTAGGTCTCAAGTAATATGGGAAGGGGCGGGCTCTGTGACCGAGTGGTTAAGTTCGTGCGCTCCGCTGCGCAGGCCCAGGGTTCGGATCCTGGGCGCGGACGTGGCACTGCTCATCAGACCAAGTTGAGACGGGGTCCCACTTGGCACAACTAGAAGGACCGGCAACTAAGATATACAACTGTGTACAGGGTGGGGTTTGGGGAGATAAAGCAGGGGGAAAAAAACAAAGATTAGCAACAGTTGTTAGCCCAGGTGCCAATCTTTAAAAAAAAAAAATCAAGTAATATGGGAAGACAATTTAAAAATGTGGATTATTATTATTTGTGCAGGATTTGGTACAAATTGTAAAAAATATATACAAAGAATAACAATGTATGTGTACTTTTATATTTGAAAAATATGTTACTCACCAACCAGTAGCAAAGCGTGTAATCTGAGTTGATTTTCCAAGGCCAGAGACGGATTTGGTAGTCCATCCACATTCCTTCATCAAGCCCCACTTGGGGCCAAGGATAGACATCTGGACCAGAGAGTGCTGTGAGGGGCAGAACAATGCTCATTGATTGACATAAAATCCAGAGGTGGCAGCAGGCACAAATAGGGTAGGCCGCTGAAGGACACTAAGAAAGAGAAATTCCACCATCTGTGAATCATCACTTGGAGTTTATCAAAACTGCGTCCCTGTGCATTTGTTAAAAATGTGTATACTCCCAGTAGGGGTAGACATCTTTGTGTGAATCATTTTATCAGCTCAGATTCCTTCCTAACAAGAGAAATAGCACAAAAGCCCTGGATGGAAAGGAGGAAAGATTGGAGGGAGGAAGGGGAAAGGGAGGTAGAGTGAGATATCAAATTCTGGGAAAAATATATAGTTAAAAGAATTGTGGCAAGGACATGGGGAGATCTTATATCATTCAGGATCCAGCAAGGAAAATTTAAATACCTTAAATAGAGAGAACGTGGGGCCAGCCCTGTGGCCGAGTGGTTAAGTTGGTATGCTCCACTTTGGTGGCCCAGGGTCCTCCAGTTTGGATCCTGGGCGTGGACCTACACTCCGCTCATCAAGCCACGCTGTGGCAGCATCCCACATGGAGGAACTACAAGGACCTACAACTAGAATGTACGACTATGTACTGGGGCTTTGGGGAGAAAAAAAATTGAGGAAGATTGGCAACAGATGTGAGCTCAGGGTCAATCTTCAAAAAAAAAAAGAGAAAGAACTTAATTCAGGGACGGAAGACCAAAGGAGATTAGAAACTGCAGGAATCCACTACAACTTCTGGGCTGGAGAGACAAAGGGAGAAGGCAAACTCCTGGGCACCTGGAGTCACCGGGCAGGAGCAGGAATCATGTGGGCTTGTCTGGCAGGAGCTGAAGCCACGGAGGAGACTCAGCCACAGCTGTGGACACCAGTCAAGGCAGAGACGGGAGAGAGGGAGCGAACTGCCTCCACGCTCCCTCCTGCCTTCCACGCTCACCGATGGCTGTCCTTGGCTGAACCCAGCCCGAGCCTGGGAGACAGACACAGGGCAGGGGACGACACGGAGTGGATACAAGAGCAAGTGAGCCCAAGACTGACAGACACCAGACAAATATCTATTTCCCTGCTTCACGACTCAGACAAGGAATCGCTTTGCCTCCCCAGTGGCCCGTTCTCAGCTCTGGACTACCCCAGCCCTAGACTTCACAACGTACAACCTTGCAGTCAACTCTCTGAACTCCAACCCCTGTTTTCCCAAACTAGAAATAAGTTTTTTGTGTTTCCAGCTTGATGGCTTGTGTGACCCAGACCCTTAAGAGGTCAATTCAACAAACATTTATTGAATTCCTATAGTTATGGTGAAAACAAACAAGAGCCTCCAAGAGTTCCCCATTTTACACAAGAGGGCAAGCAAATACACAAGTGTTTATAATGCAAGGCAAGACAAAATGCCAAAACGAGCTTTACCTACGGCCACCATAACAACAAGGTGACTGAGCTGGATGATTAACAAAAAGAAATTGATGCCAAATCATAGTTTGTAATTTGTGAGTATTACTCAGGCTGGCGAGATACAAGACTGAGAAAAGGGGAGACTTGCTGCCACTGATGAGGTGAAATTCTTTAGCATCAACGCATGACAAATTCCCGGATTCAAATTCCATCTCTCACTGGATGAAGCCCAGCTTTCTTTCTTTTTTTTTTTAAAGATTGGCACCTGAGCTAGCATCTGTTGCCAATCTTTTTTTTAATCAATTAATTTTTTTCTTATTTTTGTGCCCAAAACCCCCCAGTACATGATTGTATCTTCCAGTTTCAGCTCCTTCTGGTTGTGCTACGTGGGACGCCACCTCAGCATGGCCTCATGAGTGGTGCCATGTCCATGCCCAGGATCCGAACCAGCGAAACTCTGGGGCACCGAAGCTGAGCACACAAACTTAACCACTCGGCCATGGGGCCAGCCCCAAAGCCCAGCTTTCTTCACCTGGCACAGGGGGCCTTCTGTGATCTGGTCTTGATTCCAGATTTGCGTCATCTCCTACCACTTCAAATATTAATCTCAAATATTAATCTCCAGTAACTTCAAAATTCAAACTTTAATCTCCATGCATCTCAAATATTAATCTCCAGGAACTCCAGACTCCTGGGAGATCTCAGCTTTAGCTCTGTTCAACGGTGCTTGGAGAGTAAGTGAAGGCTTCAGGCCGCTAGTTTCTCGCTTGGCTGTTTCTGTAAGAGTATTCCTCTGTCTTCACCTGGCAAATGCATGCATGTCCTGCAGGAGCTGCCTTGGTTCTTGTTCCTCCATGTGGCATCGCTCAACTCCCAGCTGGATTTAGTCTTCTCTCCCTGTGCCCCAGTTGCGTTCTCTCTCGTTTAGCATATACACACTGTTTGGGAATTCTCTGTTTACATGTCTGTCTCTCTACACTGGCCTGTAAGCTCCTCGAGGCCAGGGACCATGTCTTATTCATTTCTGAGCCTTGGCAGAGGTCCAAGTCCTGGGCATCATAGAGGCCTTCCTGAACTGAACCTAGCCATCACCAACAGTAGGGCTTGCTGCCCCAGCCCCTCTCTTGTTTCTCTTTCCTAACAATACCCTACAAGGAGGAGTATTTCTAGGAGCGGGCTCTCATCTGCTCAAGCCAACCAGCACATTCCATCTCTCCCAGTTGGAGTGACCGGTTCCAGAGAGGGCATGTGATCTAAGCCAGTCCTATCAGAGTGAATCGCAGGACTCTGCTTGAAATTCTAGGGCAAAAACTAGGGCTTTGTCTGTACTTTTGGATGTGGATGAGACCCAAGGAGGCTCTGGACCATCAGCAGTCACCTTGTAACCATGAGGAGAGCCGGCCTTAGGGCGGGGCAGTGCTGTGGAAGACAGAACGGAAAGACCTGATTTAAAAGGCTGGGGGAGTGGGCGGATTGATGCCATTGTCCAACCTCTGCATCAAACGAGCACTGAAGTCTGCATTTTCAGTGGGGTTTTCTGTCCTGTGCGGTATAACGAGCTTGAGTGACACACTAGGAGAAGATTGGCGTCTGTAGAGTTAAGTACAAAATCAGGAAAGAGTGACGGGCAGCATCGGAGAAACCACATGATTCTTACGCATAAATAAGAGAAGGTCCAACGGCAGCCCAGCCCTTTATGGCTACTTCTCCCCCTGTTTTCTTCTTCAGTTGTGGTTCTCTGTGTGCTTGTCCACTGCTTCCCTCAGAGTGTAAATCCCCCAGGACAGGGCCTCAGCGGCACTCACCTCTCCCCCCGGGGCCCGTACAGCTGGTCCCAGGGAAGAGAGGTTTGGTAGAGTTGGAGGAGCATCTGGCCTTAAGGGTAAGACCTGCTGGTGCGCTGGCCGTGGGGCCACCCCCGGGCTTTCTCCAGGCTCCCGCTCCACCCCTTCCACTGCACAGAATGCCATGCACCCCCCAGATCAGGCTCAGGGGAACTGACTTCCCTCCTTTCTGCCCTCTCAGACTGAGAACTCACACTGTGCGGACTAAATTTTCCAATGCAGAAATCAGGGCCCTTGGGCTGAGAAATCGGAGTTTACTAGTGGGTTAAACAGAGTGGAATGTTTGAAGGAGGGACAGTCCTGGGCACACGGGGGTTTGCTCATCACTCACCTGCTCAGAGCAATTGGACTGCACCCGAGGGAGGGACTGGGAGAGGGGAGTGCACACTCCCGCCCCATCGCAGGCCTGGACCCCTGCTCAGATTTGCCACTTGGTAGGATTTGCCCGCTGGTCCCAATCCTTGTGGTGGAGAGCCCTGGCTCTCAGGAAGGGGCCTCCCATAGTACCTCTGGCCTTTCTCACTGGAAGCCCCACCTACCCTACAAAATGAGGGCATCTCTGCCTCAGAGGAAAAATCTACTGAGCAAACCTCCACTTCCCACAGTGCAGGCCTCCGCTCCGTATCTTTATAAATTACCAAAAATTAATGAGACTGCACTGGAAAAGCAGGGACCCCAGACTGTAACATAAGACCCAGAGCCTGGTGGACATGCGTGCGCACACACACACACACACACACACACTCTTCATTTCATGTAGAGAAAACAGACACGAGCGTTTGAGGAGGGCAGAGGTAGAGAAAGGAGTGGTGAAGGGCAGAGCGAGCCTTTAGCACCCCGGAGGTGGGCGCCCAAGCCTCAGTCAAGGACAGCTCTGCCCGGGCTCTCTGACCACTGCTGGGTCCTCCCTCTACTTCCTTGAACTGAAAACACTGAGATTCTCACTATGCAAAGAACACTATTCAAGTGAGTCACTTCGTCCTGACTGGCATTTTCTTGCTGACTAAATTCTCATCTGAAAAAGCCCAGGGGCCTGGTGTTGTCACAGATAATAGTAACAGCAGCAAACACACATCACACTCACTATGTGCCAGTGTTGGGCCATGTCATTTTCATAAATTAACTCATTTCTACTCACAGAAACCTTTTTACCTGCCTTTTATTATCACTGTCTTACAATGAAGAAACTAAGGCACAGAGAGGTTGAGTAACTTACCCAAGGGCTCGCAGCTCATGACTCAGAGAGAGAATTTGAACCCAGGTAACCTGGCTATGGAATCCATACTTTTAAGCACCCTGTGGGATTTGTCCACATTTCTGAAAGGGACATTACATCTCCTGTTCCCATACTGGTCAAATGAGGCTTGTCTAGTCTTGTTCTAATGGCTCCTTCTCTTCAGGATTAACAAAACCCACCCTAGGTTCTTTAAGCAGAATAGGAATTTAACAAAGGGGCTCAAAGAAACCTGGTTAGAGAATCAGGCTTTGAAGTCTGAGGCATGGAGCCAGGAACAATAGCTGGGGACCTCCCATGCCTAGAAGTGAGACATGCCACATATAGTGGTGGCATGGCAGGTGGAATAATATACAGCAATGAAATGAAGGAAGTATGGCTACTGGAAACAGCATGGATGAATCTCACAAACATCATGTTGAGAAAAAAAGCCCAACACTAAAGAGTATGGAGTATGTGATTTGATTCCATTTATATAAAATTAAAGACCAGACAAGGGGCTGGCCCCGTGGTGTCATGGTTAAGTTTGCATGCTCCGCTTCAGTGGCCCGGGGGTTGCCGGTTCGGATCCAAGGTGCAGACCTATGCACCACTCATCAAGCCATGCTGTGGCAGGTGTCCCACATATAAAGTAGAGGAAGATGGGCACAGATGTCAGTTCAGGGCCAATCTTCCTCAGCAAAAAGAGGAGGATTGGCAGTGGATGTTAGCTTAGGGCTAATCTTCCTCAAAAAAAAAAAAAAAAAGACCAGGCAAAACTAACATATAGTGATAGAAATCAGAATATTGGGATCTGGGAGGGATGAGAGAGCCTTCTGGGGTGTTGGCAATTCCCTAAATTGTGACGTGGGTGCTGGTTACAAGTTTTTTTCACTTTATAAAAATTCAAAGAGTCATATGTTTATGATGTGTGCACCTTTCTGTATGTATGTTACATTTCAATAACAGTTTACTTACAAATATATGCTGGGCTCTACATAAATGATAAATATCACCAATTGTCCTGTTGCCATCCTGTCTGCTAAGTGATTAAGCAAATGAATCATTTTGTTTGTGTCTATCTCCTGCTCAAAACCTTCAGCGCTTCCTTGTAGACTGGAGAATAATATCTAGGCTCTTTAACCTGTGTTATAAGAGTCTTTCCAGTCCAGCCTCAACCCATGTCCAGCCAGGGCTGCACTCGCCTGCCCTAACCCCTGGGGTTGGCCTGCTCTCACCTGGAAAGCCCCACCACCTGGGAACGCAGGGAAATTCAGTCTATTTTGTAGGCCGACTAAACCCTACCTCTGTCCTGAGGCTCTCCCCCGAACCTGAGACCCCCTCAGCCTCCTGAACTCCCAATGCAGTTAGGGTTAGCAAGATGTACTGGACAACCAATTTTGTATTCCAAGCAACATCTCTTGAAATGTAGCTTTTTTTGTGGCCAAGAACTTTCTTGTGTTTATATTTTATCTCACTAGGCAGATGGTGGAGTTTGTCAAGGGCGCACCTAGCTGACAGATCTACTCTCCTTGCAAGGTGGTGCACAGGGCCTGGCCCAGGGAGACAAGGTCCAAAGTTCAACTCCCACCTCTGCCCCTGGCTGGCTGTGACTTGAGGGAGTTATTCAACCGCTCAGGATCATGGGACTTCCTTGAAAGTGTAGTTCATGATAACTTACGCATGCTTAGCCTTGCATACTGAGTGCACCAAGCATGTTAGCCATAATTAATAACATCTTTTCACTCTTGTTTTTCTTTCTTTCTTTTTTTTTTTTTTTGAGGAAGATTAGCCCTGAGCTAACATCTACTGCCAATCCTCCTCTTTTTGCTGAGGAAGACTGGCCCTGAGCTAACATCCGTGCCCATCTTCCTCTACTTTATATGTGGGATGCCTGCCACAGCATAGTCTGATAAGCGGTGTATAAGTCCACACCTGGGATCGGAATCCGCGAACCTGGACCACTGAAGCAGAGTGTGGGAACTTAATCACTACGCCACCAGGCTGGCCCCTATCTTTCCGTTCTTGTTTTTAACTCTAGAGCACTTTTAAAAGTTCACCAGGAGCCACAGGTCTCAGAACATAAAGAAGATAAGATGCCTGACTTAGGAGGAGCTTTGCTAGGGGAAGGTTCGAGGGGAGCAGAGGTGTCTTCAATGAATCCATGTTCACATCTCTCCTGTGGGCTCCAGGCCCTGCGTTGAGCAATATCATAAATCTGACCCTACATATCACCTTTCAGAATTTATGCAGGAATTCAATTGTCCAAATAATATTAGAATTCTTAGGGTTTGGCTTACTTTAGGTTTTGATTTTTTCCATGCTTAGCTATGGCCCATCAATAGCAGCATGAAAATTAAAAGGCTCTTTCAGCAGAGGAGAAATGTCACCACTGAAGCCTTTTTTGAAGAAGAAGAAGATGATTAACCCTGAGCTAACTGCTGCCAATCTTCCTCTTTTAGCTGAGGAAGACTGGCCCTGAGCTAACATCTGTGCCCATCTTCCTCTACTTTATATGTGGGATGCCTACCACAGCATGGTGTGCCAAGCAGTGCCATGTCCGCACCCGGGATCCGAACCGGCAAACCCCGGGCTGCCAAAGTGGAACGTGCGAACTTAACTGCTGCATCACCAGGCCGGCCCCACTGAAGCCATTTTTAAAGATGATCCGTGGACATAATCCTGCTGTTAGCAGAGACCAGAGCATGTGTAATCTAAACTGAAGAGGACAAGCCTGGATGAGACACCTCAGTGAGGTTCTGGGGAGCAAAAAGCAAGAGAGAGAAGCTTCTCAATGAATGTTATCTGAGTGAGGCAAAGCACGATGGAGCGTCCTGACAATGGAGAGATGGCATGTCTGAGGCAGTATTGTTTCATATAAATGCTGAGGGCACGGGAAGGGACAATGTTACGCATAGCACTGATCTCAGACTCTAAAGTCAGGCAGATCAGGGTTCAAATCCTGGCTGTGCCAGTTGTCAAAAGTAAGGCTGCTCCATGAGCTAGCACCTCTGAGTCCTGTGGAAGTGTGTCCACTGGTTTCCATGTCTGTAAGTAGGGATGACAATGATAATAAGGACACTGACTTCACAGGGCTGTTGCAAGGATTAATGTAGGTAAATTTTTAGCACAGGGCTGGGGACATGGTAGATATTCATTAGTTAGCTATCATTATTCATTATTCTACCCACATAATAATTCTACCACAATCCCCGGTCTTAGCCAGAAAGCCAGGAAATCAGCAAAAGTCTCAATTATTTAACAGCCTGTTTCCTTGATCAATCTTCAGCCATTGCCACCCTCATTCTTTCATTTCTCATAAATTTTATGGTAATGGACAATAAAGCATTTCCTGTGGGATCAAGTCATTCAGATTTCCTATGCTGGGGACAAGCTCAATTTCCTGGGAAGGACCATCTGGCATGGCCCCAGGCTGTACTTTGGAGCCAGAAGCATTGCCTGGCGGTTGGCATGGGAGTGTGTTTCATTTTATTTTGCAGGATTCAATAGTCATATTTTATCCAACTTACAGTTCTGCTCTCCTTTAATGCTGGAATCAAATGTAAAAATTAGGTCTGAAATGCACATTTATTTCATAAAATTGTGGTCTCTGTGTGGCAGCCATCACTTGGTCTTGACCCAGTCCATAAATCCTCTGATGTTTCTATTAAGGAGGCAATGTGAACCAGAGAGATTAGAAAGGAAACCTCAGAAATCCCAGTGCCCTGGGCTGGCGAGAGAAATAACCTCAGAAGACTGAAGTCTGAGAGCGTTTACACTGTGTTGCATGCGAATCTTCATTTGCTTTTATTTGCCTTTGTTTGCATGAGTTCTGTGAAGTTAACTGTCAATGAGTTTGTTTTATATGAGTCTTATGGGGTTGTTGTTGCTGATGTCTACCACTGCGATCATTATTTATGACAAAATTAGCTCCACTTGGTAAGTGGAGCAGGTTTTCACTCCCAGAGTACATCCATGTTTCTGTTATTTTGATCTCAAATACAAATTGGCAAGCCGTGTAATTGCAGAAGAGGACAAGGAAGCTGGATTATAGATTGCCTTTATGGAGGACAAAATATCCTGAGGATACTTGAAACCTTATTTTTTAATAGCAGCTGAGGAAAACTGAGAAATTGCCCCAATTCTGATGACAACCCTCACCCTGACTTTGAAGATGACATTTTTGGAGTTAAAGAGCTGAATTTCAGCTCCTAGCCTCTTCATTTTATTTCCTGTGTCTTTACTGTAGCTTGTCAAATTACTGCAGGAATAAACTTGAAAGATCATGAGAACTTTTAAAATGTATTCAACTGTCTTACTGGTGAGGAACTTTTTTTAAGAATAAAAGTTAATATTAAAATTGCTTTGAAATTAAGACGTGGGAAAATAATGCTTGTGAGGCTCACTCAGGGTGGAGTTGTGTCCCTAGAAAGAGAGTCCTTTTTTTTTTTTTTTAGGAAGATTAGCCCTGAGCTAACTGCTGCCAATCCTCCCCTTTTTGCTGAGGAAGACTGACCCTAAGCTAACATCCATGCTCATCGTCCTCTACTTTATATGTGAGACGCCTGCCACAGCATGGCGTGCCAAGCGGTGCCATGTCTGCACCCGGGATCTGAACTGGCGAACCCTGAGAAGCCAAAGAGGAACGTGGCACTTAACCACTGCACCACCAGCCGGCCCCCACGGAGAAAGAGTCTTGCTGGTTAGGATTGGCACAGTTGAACAGGTGTTGAGATGTTGGAAAATTCTGGATTTCCAATCATTGAGATCCCCTTGGAACTATCACTAATTTTACTATAAGACATAGTAACATTATCCTTTGAGTATTTTCCATTCTAAATTGTCACCATGGTCAAGAAAAAGACAGAAACATTATTTTTCAAAGTCCTTTATCAAAGGCACTTCTCTGGTTAACTTTGGCCTGGCCCCACAGGAAGTAGCTAAACCCCTCCTGGGCCACATGCGGTTCCATCAGTGGCACCATTCTAAGCTCATCCTGAAGGGCCATTGCAACCTGAGTCTGGACCACTGGAATGTTCCCATTAGAGTAATCGCTGGGGCCCCGCACGGGTGATGGAGTGAAATGACAGCACTTCCTTGTATGTGCAGCAGGCTTTTATTTCAAAAATACCAAAATGTGCCCATAGGTCGTCTTGCAGGGAGGGCATTTAGGAAGTCATTTAGACCGTGGTTCTCAAAACACTGGTTTATAAAAAGTTTCACTGGTCTTCCGTGAAATAAGAAAAACAAGGACAATGTGGCAAAATTGTAATACAACTGCGTTTATTAAAATGTAAAAGCCTGTCCCTTATTCCGAAAATTTTACCCTTCCTATTTTAGGAATTAAAATATCCTTTTTATATAAAATGATAGTGATTATTGACAGTAGGTTTTTAAAAAACATCCTTAGTAAAATAAAGAATTGACAACCCAAGTCGTCTTCTACTCTCCAACCTCCATTTAAAAAAAAAGCCTTTGGATCTCCTGATCTATTTTTTTCCCAAGCTGCACTGTATCCCAGCACATTTGGGCGTGCTGTCTCCTCTGCCGTATTCAAGAAGCTCGCATACACAGGCGCTGTGCTTCACTCAGCTTTCTGCTCTGATCTCCCTGACAGTGCTTGGCACTTTGCATGCAGTAGGTGCTCAAAGAATGTTTGTTGTGTTCACTATGAAGCAACCTCTATTCACAGTAAAAACATCTCCGGGGGAAATAGAAGGCAGTCTTCATTTTATGGTAACAAAGTATTTTGAGATTTGGTTATAACGGTGAAATGGAGTGAAAAGAGATGTGGAGTGACGGGCCTGGGTGGATTCCTGGCTCGCGCACTTTCCCATGAACCCCTGAAGGTTCTGGTCTCTTTGTTTCCTCACCCAAACGTGTGCAGTATGTGCTATGCTTCTCCTCGGACTTGGTTGTGAGGTCAGATGTACTTGTAGTAAATCACTCTTTGTTTACCTAGTACTCTATTTTGACCCACCCCAGGCTCCTCTCAGGGTCCCAGCACGTGACTGACTCTTGGGCAGCCAATCATAGTGTCCCCACCTCCTAACTGTAAGGCTGGATCACAAAGTTGGGGTGTGGGACCAGCAGCCACTCCTCTGTATAGCAGAAGCCTCATGTAGTTGGAGCCTAGGGAGGCGGCCAAGCAGAGGTGAGACTAATGGCTAACAGTTATTAAGTAAGTCCCCACTATGCACCAGGCACCATGCTAAGCACTTCCACACAGGAACCCTGGGAGGGAGGAGCTGTTATTGCCATCCTTGTTTGTTGGAGGATAACACTGAGGCACAGCTAGAAACAGGAAGAGTTCAGAGTGAACCCTGGCAGAGTGGGAGAAGCCCACCGTCTTAGCTGCTGCCTCATACCTGTCTTTCAAAGGGGAGGGACAGTGGCAGAGTAGCTGTAACAAGGCCTCCCCAGATCCACTCTCGTCCTTCTCGGGTACATGAGCCAATAGATGCCCTTTTTGTCGTCGAGCAAGTTGTTATCTTCAGGCCAGTGCTCAGGATGGTAAAAGGTCAGAACTGTAAGGAATACGAGGAGTATGAGGAGCATATGCTCCATCCTCAGAGGAAGATGAGGAAACTGAGGTCCCATGACTTAGACAAACAAAGCCACATCTCTGTGGCCTCATACCTCAGTGCTTCTTCTCACAGAGCTTCTGCCGTCTTTACGCAAACACTCTCTGACACGCCTGCTCTCACACCATCCCTCTCCTCTGGATGCATGAATTCTACCCTCCATCCAGTTCCATCCTCCTTAAGGCCTTTGCTGATCCCTCCAGCCCACAGCTCTCTCTCTTTCCCTGAGTCACCCTACAGCGTCGCTGTCAATCAACTGTATTCGCAGGCTGCCTACTGGGATCTTCAGTGTTGATACTTAACTCTGGCCTCCATTTAATTCATGTGCCTGATCCTTGATGCCCATCTTGATAAGTTCCCTGAAGAAATAAAGAAATTCTCTTTCTTTTCCTTTTGTAGTTCCCGAAGCAGCCAGCACCAGTACCTCCCATACAATTAATGTGTGTGGGTTGACCTTTTACTCTGTGGTTATTCATCGCCTCTTTCCAAGGAAGTCAATAGTCTCCCCTCACCTTGTTCACTTTCTAGCAGAGTGGCCTGAGCACCCCGCCCAGGCCTCCTCCAGTTCTCGGTCTCATGATGCTCAGACCTTCCAGCCTCTGTCAGGAGTGGGAAAACCCAGGCACTGGGCAGCCCTGTGACGGACAAGCCATCATTTGGGAACTTGATATTGCCTCCATGCAGACTGGACCAACGCACAACCTAGATATGTCAGTGTAAATCTTTGTTGAATAAACAGCTTGATGTCTTCAGAGTTACATCTTAACTTCTTTTCTTTACAACACAGTTGTCAAGAACCTCTTGAAAAAAAAAGATGTTGTCCAGGAAACCTGAAGGTTCTGACCACTAGGAAACATTAATTGTGGGAAGACATAGTATCCAGAACCAAAATGTTGACAAAATTCTATATTAGGCCAGATAAGTAAATGAACAAGACATTTGGTCTTTCCCAGTCAGAATGAAATAGCTCCATTTTTTGTTTGTTTGTTTTGTGAAGAAGATTGGCCCTAAGCTAACATCTGCACCCATCTTCCTCTATTTTTCTATGGGATGCTGCCACAGCATGGCTTGACCAGTGGTGCTAAATCTGCGCCCGGGATCTGAACCTGCAAACCCAGGGCCGCCGAAGCAGAGTGTGCAAACCTAATCACCATGCCACCAGGCCAGCTCTGCAATAGCTCCACTTTTTGGAGTATCTACCATATGTCAGGCACCCTGCTGAGTGCTGTAAACCTCATAAGAAAGTAAGGATTGTTCCATTTTACAGACTCGGGAGCTGACACCCACAGAGATGACTAACCCAGGATAACACAAGAAGGGGGTGAGAGAGGGCATATGGCCATGTAGCAGGGACTCAAAACACTATTTCATACCATTTTTTTTTAAAGTACAGCAACTGAATCATGTCATCAGGGGTATGTGTATGTTTACTTCATTATATCTCACGTGAACTGGTCTCAATGCGACTCCTAGCAAAGATTCCTCAGCTGATATAGGTCTCAATTATTCTAAAATAGAAACAGCTTAATTTTTCTAATTATAAAAGTAGATGTTCAGTGTATTTTACCACAATAAAAAAACACCAAAAAAGTAGATGTTCATTATAAAAACAAACAAAAATAGATAGTACCACAAATATAATGAACAGAATAAAAATCATGAGTAATCGTCTTCTATCTAGGAATAATTGGTTAATAATAACGGGTTCTTTAACAAATTTAAATTCCTCTCCATTCTCATAATTCTACAGTGACCCCTCAGAAATGTTAACCATAAACGGCTGACTTTCCTTTTGGCCAGTTTCTTGCTGTACTATGTTAGTTTCATTCATCTTTGAGGGGAAAGAAGTCAAACTATTGGCAAATTCACCCAAACCCACTGCAATCTTCAGTCTAAACTGCTATGTGCGAAACTGGCAGTTCCTCCCTCTGTCCCTAAAGAGCCCTTGTTCAAAACACCATCCTTGTGTCGATCAGGTGACCAACAGGAACGGGACACTTCCGGCAAGGAGGACAACTCTCAACGTCAGGTCAGTGCAAGGGGGAAATGCTGTCCTCCTGCCCCAGGGAAGTCATCCTGTTCTCCATGTAAAGAGAGGCTTTATTTTTTTTCTTTAAATTTTTGTTTTAAAGATTTTATTTTTTTCCTTTTTCCTCCCCAAAGCCCCCCAGTACATAGTTGTATATTCTTCATTGTGAGTCCTTCTAGTTGTGGTATGTGGGACGCTGCCTCAGCGTGGTTTGATGAGCAGTGCCATGTCCGTGCCCAGGATTCGAACCAACGAAACACTGGGCAGCCTGCAGCAGAGCGCACAAACTTAACCACTCAGCCACGGGGCCAGCCCCGAGAGAGGCTTTATTTTTATAGAGACAACTGGCTGCTGTCGAATATTAAGGGTCTAAGAAGCAAAAAAAAAGGCAAGTGTACGTGCTTTCTCCTTATGCTACTGGCTGACTGCACCTGTAATCCGTATGTACCTAGTATGCTTACTAATCACACACCATCATTATTTAAATGTAATTTCTAAGGTCTCTAAACTTGAATGTGTAACTGGAAAAAGGAATATAATCCCTTTAAGCCAATAACAGACAGGTCTGATCCAATGGTTCCTATCAAAGGGATTCAGTTTATTTGAAGGAGCTCACCGTGAGTCACCTCATTAGCACCTCTTAGGAGCTAGGGACAAAGGCCAGACCAATTATTTATTATACAAAATTATGTATCTGATAAGGGTCTAATATCCAGAGTATATACAGAACACTTACAACTGAACAACAAAACGACAACCCAATTAAAAAGTGGGCAAAGAGGGCTGACCCCGTGGCCTACTGGTTAAGTTCGCGCGCTCCGCTGCAGGCGGCCCAGTGTTTCGTTGGTTCGAATCCTGGGCTCGGACATGGCACTGCTCATCAAACCACGCTGAGGCGGCGTCCCACGTGCCACAACTAGAAGGACCCAAAACTAAGAATATACAACTATGTACTGGGGGGCTTTTGGGAGAAAAAGGAAAAAAATAAAATGTTTAAAAAAAAAAGTGGGCAAAGGACTTGAATAGACATTTTTCCAAAGAAGTTATACAAATGACCAATAAGCACCTAAAAAGATACTCAGCATCATTGCTTCCTTACCCCCATAGGTCATGATGAATTTTCCTTCCTATATATTACACAATTTATTTTGTTAATATTTTGTTGATGAGTTTTTAGTATAAAAGGTATTTCTTATTGAATATTGACCTTATATCTAGAAACTATACTGAAATCTCAGTTCTTTTCTGACTGAGGTACAGGAATGCAAAGGCAATGTGGCCTATCTCCCATTCTCTCCGTTCTATCTGTATTTTCCAAACCTCCTCCAGGGAGTCCTGTACTTTGGAAGGCATTAGACAAACCTCACACTTTGGTCCTCATTTAGTTCCTTGAGTCCATTATTTTAAGGAGCTCACCATGGGGCAAGCAGAATAACTCTCAACATGAGTGCAAGGTGGAAAACACTATCCTCCTAACCCCAGGGAAGTCGTCCTGTTCTCCAAGAAAAGAGAGGTTTTATTTTTTATAGAGACAACTGACTGCTGTTGAATATTAAGGGTCTAAGAAGGAAAAAAACGGTCAAGTGGACGTGCTTTTTCCTTATGCTACTGGCTGACTGCAACTATAACCCGACCAACATATTACTTATATGAAACGGTGGCGTTTAAAATCTGAGAAATGGAGGGGAGAGCTGATTGGCTCCTCAGACCTCCAACAGACCTGGGCCTGTAAGATTAAGCGTGCTGCGCGTTCTGCTGTGCATCCTCCATGACTGACTTCTCCTTGTTCTTCAACACTCAAGTCAGATGCCACGTCTGCTAGACGACTCCCTTGAAGTTCTCCCCTGTTCCCAATCACAGTTTTGATTCCATCTCCCATATGTCCTCCTGGCCTTTATGTATATCTCTGCCATAGGTGGCATCATTACATGGTACTGCTATGACATGTAGACGATATAATGTGGTAATTAAAAGTATGGGCACTGGAATCAGAATGTCTGGGTTTAAATTCTGGCTTTATTTTGGATAAGCTTAAAGTTTCTTAAAATTCTGTGTGCCTCAGCTTCCTCACGTATAATACAATGATAATACCTCTTGCATAATGTTTTTGAATTAAATAATTATCTATAGCAATTAATATTATGTGTTTGGCACATAGTAATTGATTAGCTATCATTATTGTTGTTTTTTAAATTTCTAGTTTATCCAGGGATGGTAAGCTTCTTGAGGGCAGAGAGCTTTATTTCATTCCTTTGTAATTCTCCAGCACTAGTAAGTGTGCCTGGCACAGAGTAGGTGCTCAACAAATAGTTTTGTTGTTTTTTAATAGAGACAGAACAAGAAGACTTTGTCTCAAGGGCAAAGCTAAAAAGTAAAATAAACTTCCATCTAGCTCCAAATACCTAGGGTTCATTCTGCTTCTCTCCAGAGTCAATGCAGGACTCATCCTTTGGGACTATCCATGGTGCTGACCTTTGCCCAATTGGTTTAAGTGGCCAGAGCCCGCCTGACCAACATTTTGGGCCATGTCCTCTATTGACTTAACGTCTCTGTTAGGACTGCAGTCTGACTGAGCATGCTGCCCCTCAGGGTGCTGATGACAAAGGCTTTCTAGTAACTCTCCCTACCTGACTTCCTAAATTGGCCAGCGGACCCTTCTTTCCTGAATCCTACCCCGTTCAACTTGCTTCTCATGACACCAACCACAAAAGTAGTCTCTTCTCTATTCCCGATCACTCCTGTTCTTTCTCTAATACTGGTTCTGCTTTGGTTCCCCACTATTTTGTTGTTCCTGATTTTTTCCACCTTTTTCTCCTTCCCCAACCATGATGAAAAGAATCTCATCTGATATCCACTTCCTTGTTGGTAGCCCTCCCCCAAAACTCCCTTTGGAATTGGGGGCATATTTTATCTAAATGCAGAGACAGAGGAAGTAGGGGAGGCCTTCCATGGGAGAAGAGCAAGAGATAGGCTTCTCTGAGGCGGGGAGTTGTACTCCCCAAATGTTTGGCTAACGTTTACCTGTTTAAAATAAATTCGAATATAGATTTTCCTTAAGACAGAGCTGAAGATGAGGGTGTTATGGGGTGTGTGTGGCAACAGGGCTCTGACTGAAGGTTAAGGCCTAGGTGGGAAATGCCTCAAGGATGAACTTTGGTTGCATCACTGGCTCATGTGGAGCCAGACATGGCTAGAGAGAGAGTTTTCTGTTCCAGATAAATTCTGCTAGAAGGAAGGCATCCAAAGAAGAAGGGGAAAGTTTTGAGTTTTCCCCCCTCCATGGGCCTACTTAAAAGAAATTCAGCTACATCCACACACGGATAAAAATCATCACCAAGTTTGAGTAGGAGGACGGAGAGCACTTATGCATGCAGTTCCTTACATTGCTATAGCAAAGCGCAACCAGCAAATTCGGCCCAGGCAAGGACCTGAAGTGAACCAGGTTCAGATGCCACAGACTTAGAGCTCCTCTGACGGTGGGTGCTGCGGGCGGGCTGAGCCCCAGGAGCTGAGCCAGCTTCTAACCATTTACGTGATTGCAAGCATTTACTAGGATGTTTCTGGAGGCAAATCAATATGCATGCAGCAACATTTGCTATTGTTTTTGTTAATACAAGTAACTGGTGCAGGAATTTTTTAGTTTTGTTTTGCTTTTTAAAGCTGATACTACTCGGAGTCAGGCATTTTTCTAAGAGCTTCAGATACATTAACCCATTCAGTTTTCAAAGTACCCAATGATCTAGGTGCTATTTTTATGCCACTTTACATAAGAAGAATTGAGGCCCAGAGAAGTTAAATAACTTGCCTAAGGTCACACAACACAGCCAGGAAATGACCGTGTCCTTTGAGTCAGCATTCAAATCCCAATGTTCTGACTCCAGAGTCTATGCTGTTAACCCTGGTGCTCCTCCGACCCTCTGAGGGCTTTGTGTGTGGTAGGGCCATCTTTCTAGGGTTGTGGGAACCAGGTGAATCTGCATTACTTTAAATACATTGAAAACAAACGTCAATGACTCCTTAAAGTGAAAATGAGGTTATATCAATACAAAGAAATGCAATTCAAGGAAGCTGGAAGGGGCTGCAAGTTGTCAGTCTGTGAGCTGGCTCCTCCCCACCCTGCATGGGGAGCCACTTCTGCATTCACTCCCAGTTCCTGGGGTCCAAGTTCCTTAGCTAGCCCTCTCCTGCTCCGTCCCTCCAATATACGGACAATTTGTAATCACACATTATCACTTTGTAACGAATATAAAATAGCATTTTGTTGTGAAAAAATAGATCTGAATCGAAACTTCTAGACATTTCTCAGATTATCCCTTATAATTTCCTCTTTGAAACCATGCAATTTATATGCGCGAAATCTCTGCCAAATCAGTCTACTCTTTTCCCAGGCTTCACTTTCTATAATTTCTAACACCCATCTTGCAAAATGGCCCCTTCCCTCTGCTCAGGCTGAACTCGGCTCCCCGCCTCATCTCACTCTTCTCACCTTATGTCACTCAGTTGTCTTGGGGTGGATGGGTCACCCCTTGACTTGGGTTGATCATTGTCTGGTCCAAGTTCTCTGCTCTCTGTTTTCTCTTCTTCTCCCCAGTGAATCCAACATTCTGGGGTTACCCTCTCCCTCCAGCCCTCTCCTGTTCCTGGGTGAAGTCACTCCTTCTCAGGAAATCCCTGTCTCCCACCCACGCCTTCAGATGTTCCCTGCCTCCTGCCCCTTTTCCTTCCTTGCCCCATTCCGCAGGAAAACCTCTCACATAGATGCTCTTCATCCTCTCCATAAATGAGGCTGTTGTCTCTCTTGCGTCCTCAGAGCAGCACCTGACACTCAGTGGACAATCAGTACTCATCTGTTCAACTGATGGAAGGACTGAAGGTGACTGGAGTCATGGCTGCTCCATTAAACCAAAGTGTCTTTCACACAACTATCTCCAGCAAGAAGAAAACCATGATGTTTTTCATTTCTGATTAAATTAAAATTTAGCATCTTTTCATCTGATTATTAAAAAAATGCTTATTAAAGAATATTTGAAACTTTATCAAGCTGGGTTTTTTTGAGGAAGATTAGACCTGAGCTAACATCTGCTGCCAATCCTCCTCTTTTTGCTGAGGAAGCCTAGCCCATGAGCTAACATCCGTGCCCATCTTCCTCTACTTTATACGTGGGATAGCTACCACAGCATGGTGTGCCAAGCGGTGCCATGTCCGCACCCAGGATCCGAACCAGCAAACCCAGGCCACCGAGGCGGAACGTGCGCGTTTAACCGCTGTGCCACGGGGCCGGCCCCCAAGCTATTTGTTTTAAAGGGAAACAGATACAATAAAGAAAACTAGTGCCATCTGTCCTTCCACTGTCCCTGTTGGAAATGTCACAAGAGTATTCCTCTACAACCCCATCTAGTTAAATTTGTTTTCCCTTGACAGTCAGTGTTCAACATATGTTTTTTAAAGCTTCCTTCTTATTCAATTGCATTGCTGTTCTGGCTACTTAAGAGTTCTCAGTATTACAACAATATTCTACTCTCATTCATTGCAACATACAGAATTTTAGTTATATTCTGGGCGAAACAGGCTTTTGTGAACTGACCTAGAAACCTCAGTGCCCCTTTTAACCTTGTTTCCATGGGGAAATGCATTTCAAATAACCAGCTGATATGCAGACTGTTAGAACACAAGCCGTTTGCACACCATTGGCTGGCTGCGACGTCACAGGCCTCTGACTTTTATTTGCCACACGATACAGAGCAAAAAGCAGTTAAATGTGCTTTTCACTTCCATGTGACCATCGTTCTCCTAAACACAGAGGTTTCAGGGTTTCTGTGAGCTGATGGAAGAATGGAAATGCTCCAACAACCAACAAAAAAACACAATAAATCATTAAGGTGAAATAGCCATTAAACTCCTTAGGAGCTGGATGCGTTAGTCCATCCAAAGAAAATTTTATGGGACTATGTGCAGAAATAGATTTTTTGTAAAGCTTTTCTGATTCAAGGCATAAATCTAAGAAAGAATGCTAAGAACTCACAGGTGCTGAGTAGCAACAAAACTTGACCTACAAGCAGTCTAACTATAAACTAGAGGGGTTGAAAAGTGGAGGAAAACTGCAATATAGTAATTCAGTTACTACCGAATGTCGACTAAGCAAATTAAAATAGGAACATACAAAGTAAAAATAGGAAGTTACTTTGATTAGTATGAATTTGTATCATTCAGGAAAAAAAACCGTATTAGCTTAGCAACTTAACTGTTCTTAAAAAGTGGAATTTTTCAAAACAGTTTCCAGGAGTGATTTAAATAACTACACAAGACAAAGTTGGTATATTTCTCTCTTATTTACAAGGTGAAAAGAAGTACATGGTAGCACAGACAATAAAAAAGGACACCAAGTATCAAAACAACATATTCGGCAAAAACGAAATATACGGAAAATGGAGATAAAAAGAAAGCAGTGCTAGAACAATTGAGATATTTGTTATGTGTTTCCAAAAAACTGAAATTAAAGTAATGCTCCTATGTGATGCCCAGAAGCCACACTCAGCTGTGACAACAAAGAAAAGAGATACCTAGAAAAATTAAAGAATGATCACATTTCTGGGACATTTCCTAGGATCCACAAACACAGACATAAGAAAAAGATTAAAACTAACAAAACATGGTTTTGTGAAATAGAAAACTAGAATAAAAACAAGGAACATCTGGAAATAATGGATGATAACTGAATGCCAAAATGGAGGTTGTTCCAAGAAACTATGAAAAGACCAAACATATGTTGAGCATTTCGATGCAGGTCTAACTCACCTAAATCCGTGATCCGCCCAGTGGTGGTGCCTGCTGCTCAGGACAGCGACTGGATTGGGGAATAGCCTTGCTTCAGAAGAGTGACACCTGAGCATTCCTGGAGGCTTAACCCAGGAAGGTCCCTCTCCACTCATTTATGTTGTAGCTTAAGGACATGACATAACACAGGGAGCTCAAGACAAGGGTGCTGGCACTGACTGGCTTGACTATCTTTTGTTGGAGAAATCTCGTACTGAGGTTTGCTGGTTGGAAAATCTATTTCCCCATTGGGGGAAGAACCCTAGGCCCAGGAAGCTTCCAGGACTACCCAGAGCTACAGGACCCTACACTAAATGGCCAGAGGGAGCTGAGAGCTTCCTTCAGTGCATACACCAAAGAGACTTCATCAAGGTTAGAGCTACAATTAAGGTGGCCAAATTAAGTAAAATCCTGAAATTCCTTTGACTTCCATCGTACTTTTTTAAAACAAGTGGTAAAGCTAGGGCCTATCTAGGGCAGTCATAAAGATGAATCCCCCGTGAAACAGGCCAAGTGAACAATGATTTGTCTACACGTATTGTATCAGGTAGGACGCTTCCGGCAGCAAGCAACAGAAAAAATCAGACTTATGGCTTAAACTATAAGGACACTATTAGTTCACTAAGAAGTCCAGGACGGCAGTCCTAAGGTTAATTTAGTGGTTCAGTTATGTCATCAAGGCCTCCAGCTCTTTCTATCCTTGACTCCACTGCTCTTAGCACATTGGGGTTAATCTTCACAGTCACAGTTCCAGGCATCACGTTCTTATGGCTTTCAAAGCTGCAAGTGAACAAAAACAACTTTCTCTTCGCATGCTGCTCTTATCAGAAAGGAAAAATCTCTCCTGAACTCTCTCCCACGTTCCCCTGAAATCTCATTATTCAGAACTGGGTCACATGCTCATCCCTAGACCAATTACTCTCAAGCAGGAACTGAGTGGCTATGAATGGCTGAGACTAATCAAACTATTAGCCGGGCACATTGCAGCTAGAATGAAGTTGGGATTCTGCTAACAAGGAAAGAAGAGGAAATTGTGTAAATCTGGCCTTTTGGAAAGGGTAAATAGGTAAATAAGAAGCCTAAGAAAATGTAAATGTTTATGACTCTGCTGTGGTGTGGATGGAAACATGCAACAGTCAGGACAGGCTCAGCAAAGCTGCAGGAACAAACAAGCCCCAGTAAACAGAGCTTCATTTCCCACTCATGTTACATGTCTATCATGGGTCTGCTGCAACTCTGCTCAGCTCAGAGCCCCAGGCTCACAGAGCAGCCCTTAGATGGGATGTGGCTGGGTTTGTAGCAGAGGAATAAAAGACATGGCAAACCAGATGCTGGTTCTTAATGTTTCTGCTCGAAAGCCACTTCTACTCACAATTTATTGCCCAAAGTCAGTCACTGGGCCATGCCTGAGTTCAACAGCCAGGGAGTGTAATCCTCCTGCAGGAAGGTGAGCTCAGGGAGGAGCAACAAATACTTGGAATGATAATGCAATCTACCAAAAGATGGCTGTGTCATTTAGCCATTATTTCCTTCATTATGGTCATGCACATTTGTGACTCAGCAGTAAGCTTTTGTAAAACCACAGTCTTGCTTGAGTTTTTCTGTTGCTATTAAAAGCACAGCAGCCAGACCTCACCATTTATTCTACAAATGATAAGCCACGCAAGAACCAAGTAAATGTACACCAGCATTTGTTGTTTTCTTAGGTTAATTTTTTAAAAGCAGAAACAATGCAACCATATTAAAAATAATTTATAACAGCATAAAAAATCCAATTTCCTGAGCTCCATCTCCTCTCTTCCCTCATCAGCTCTAAGCAATCTGAGGGCAGAAAGGATTTTCAACGGTTCTCCTAACGTCTCATGTTCTTTTTGATCCAGAATTAGGCTGGATCAAGGTATAGTTCTGATACAGCCACAAGAGCCTAATATTTCACAATTCAGACAAGGTCTACTTGGAAAAAGCATAATGTTTTATTGTCAAAGCTCATTTATAATGCGGGCAAAACCCACACCTCTAAAGTTCTATTCTAGTCCTCCCAGGGCCGAGCCTGATAAAGCCCTTGCTCCCTGCTGGAGCATTCTCCCCTTCACATTTGGCTCCTGCATCCTGAGGATGAGAATGGGGCAATTATGTAACTATCTGATTTCTCCACAATTAATTATGGGAGGAAACATTGCTTTTCTTGTTGCCTAGGGCTTTGCAGAAACATTTAAAGCAAGCTTTTTTGCTCTTAGAGCTTATTTTAACTTATTTTGTGATTAACAAAGTTCTATGGCAACACATTATACAAAAATCATAAGAGTTTTTTGAAACAGTTAATAGATTAACTTCTTTGTTCTTTAAGAACCCAAAACAAACTTGAATAGGGCATACAGAAGACTTCTTTCCCACAGTATTTCTAAATCAAGACCCCCATAAAAGTAATATGCGATCTATTAACTTTTCTTATGGTGTTAAATATACACAAAATTTATCATTTTAAACATTGTCAAGTGGACAGTTCAGTAGCACTAAGTACGTTCACACTGTGCAACCGTTACCACTATCCATCTTCAGAACTTTTTCATCATCCCAAACAGCTCTGCACCCATTAAACTCTAACTCATTACTCCACACCCCAAATCACCTTTCTGCTTTGTCTCTGTGAATCTGATCACTCTCGGTGCCTCACAGAAGTGGAATCATACAGCTTGTCTTCTTGTGACTGCTTTTTCCACTAAGCATAATGTTTTCAAGGTTCATCCATGTTGTAGCATGTGTCAGAACTTCCTGCCTTTTTGAGTCTACTAACTTTTAAACTGACATAAATGATAATGTGTTTCAAAATGACCTGCAATGTTTTTAAATGTTTTGTTTTCCTTTTTAATTTACATAGATTCACTTTTTTGGATGTAGAGTTCTACGAGATTCAGAACACACACAGGTTCATGCGCTCACCAACACAGTCAGGATACAGAAACCCCAAGAGTTCTCCCGTCACATCCTGCTCCCTCCAGCCCTAACCCCAGGCAATCGCTGATCTGTTCTCTCCCCATAGTTTGCCTTTTCCAGAGTGTCTTACAAGTGGAATCACAGAATATGTGATCTTTTGTGACTGGCTTCTTTCACTCAGTATAATACAGGAGAGGTTGACCCATGTCGTCCTGTGTATCAATAGTTAGTTCCTTTTCATTGCTGAAAAGTGTTCCATTGTGAGGAGCTATCCCAGTTGGTTTTTCCAGTCACTAGTTGAAAGACATTTGGGATGTTTCCAGTAATGGAGCATTATGAATAATGCTATTATAAACATTCATGTACAAGTTTTTGTGAACTTGTTTTTGTTTCTCTAAGGTAAACAGCTAAGAGTGTGAATGCTAAATCATATGGCAACTGTGTATTTAACTTTAATAGAAACTGCCAAATGGCTTTCCAAAGTGGCTGTTTATTCTGCACTTCCACGAGCAATGGATAAGAATTCCAGGTTCTCCACATTCTCACCAGCATTTGGTTCAGACAGTTATTTGTGTCCGTGTGTGTGTGTTTTAAGACATTCTAATGGATGTGCAGTGGCATCTCATTGTGGCTTTAATTTGCATTTCTCTAACTAAGGATCTTGCGCATCATTTTTGTGCTTATTTGCCATTCATATATCTTCTTTGGCAATGTCTGTTCAAATTTGTTGCCTATTCTTTTATTGTTTCTTTATTGCTGGGTTCTGAGAGTTCTTCATCTGTTATGGCTATGAGTTCTTTGTTGGATGTGTGATTTGCAAATATTTTTTTCCCAGTCTCTAGCTGATTTCATTCTGTTAACAGTGCATTTTGCAGGTCAAAAGTATTTTTAATTTTGATGAAGATCCATTTACCCAATCCAAGGTCAATAAGATTTTCTCCTGTCTTCTTCTAGTAATTTTATAGTTTTACGTTTTACATTTAGGTCTGTAGTCAATTTTGAGTTAATTTTTTGTACAAGGAGTAAGGGAGAGGTCAGGTTCACTTTTTTGCATGTGGGTGTCCAGTTGTTCCAACACGATTTGTTGAAAAGACTCTCTTTTCTCTAAAGAATTGCCTTTCTCCTTTGTCAAAAATCAATTGACCATATTTGTGTGGGTTTATTTCTGGACTCTCTATTCTATTCCATTGATCTATGTAGTTATCTTTTTGTCAATGTCACACTGTTTTGATTACTATACCTTTAGAGTAACTCTTAAAATCTAGTAAGATGAGTCTTCCAACTTGATTTTTCTTTTCCAAAGTTGTTCTACCTTTTCATATAAATTTTAAAACAATCATGTCTACATCTACAAAATAATCCTGCTCGGATTTGGGTTGGAATTCATTAAAACTAAACAGCAATTTGGGATAACTGACATCTTAATTATATTGAGTCTTCTAATCCATGAATAGTATCTCTTCATTTATTTAGGTTTCTTTTTCTTCCCTGAGGAAGATTAGCACTGAGCGAACATCTGCTGCCAATCCTTCTCTTTTTTTGCTGGAGGGAGATTAGCCCTGAACCAACATCTGTGCCAGTCCTCCTCTATTTTGTATGGGGGACACCTTCGTAGGGTGGCTGGTGAGTGGAGTAGGTCTGCACCCAGGATCTGAACCTGTGAACTTGGGCTGACAAAGTGGAGTGTGAGGAAATTTAACCACTTGGCCACAGGGCCAGGCCTTAGTTTTTTTTTTTTCTGTAATCAGTGTTTCTAGTTTTCAACATATATATTCTGCAGATATTTTGTTAGATTTAAACCAAAGTATTTCATTTTTGGGGGAACTATGTAAATGGTACTTTTTAAATTTTGACTTTCAATTGCTCATTGCTAGTATATAGCAATGTGATTATTATTTTTTTTAAGATTGGCACCTGAGCTAACAACTGTTGCCAATCTTTTTTTTTTTTTTTCTGCTTTTTCTCCCTAAGTGCCCCCAGTACATAGTTGTATATTTTAGTTGCAGGTCCTTCTAGCTGTGGCATGTGGGATGCCACCTCAGTGTGGCCTAATAAGTGGTGCCAAGTCTGCACCCAGGATCTGAACCAGCGAAACCCTGGGCTGCTGAAGCAGAGTGTGCAAACTTAGCCACTTGGCTACAGGGCCAGCCCTGTGATCGACTTTTGTATGTTAACTGTGTATCCTGCATGCCAACCATCATGCCAAACTGACTAATTAGTTCTAGCAGCTTTTCTGTAGATTCATTTGGATTTTCTACATAGACAGTCATATTGTTTGCGAATAGAGAAAGTTTTGTTTTCTCCTTTCCAACTCGTATGCCTCTTATTCCTATTTCTTGCTATATTATACTGGTCAGAACTTACGACGTTAAATAGAAATGCTGAAAGCAGACATTTTTGACCTTTTCCCAATCTTAGGGGAAAGCATTCGGGTCCTCACCATTAACAGTGATGCTAGTGATCAGTTTTTTGTAGCTGTCCTTTATCAATTTAAGGAAGTTCTCATATTCTCAGTTTGCTGCGGTTTTTTTTAAAATCAAGAATAGATGTTGAATTTTGTCAAGTGCATTTTCTCTACCTTTGATATGATCATGTGGTTTTTATACTTGTCTGTTAATATGATGGATTACATCAATTGATTTTTGAATGTGATACCAGCCTTGTATTTCTGGACCTCACTCGGTCTTGATGAATTTTTCTATTTATATATTGTTGAACTCAGTTTGTTGAACTCAATACATTGTTGAGAATTTCTGCATTTACGTTCAAGATGCTGGTCTTCACTTTGAATTGTCTTTCTCGGATTTTGGTACTGGGGTAATCCTGGCTCTCAAAATGACTTAGGAAATATTCATTCCTCTTCCATTTTCTGGAAAAGATTGTGCAGAATTGGTATTATTTCTTCCTAAAATATGGGCCTGAAATTATCTTTGTTGGAAGGTTTCAAACTACAAGGTTAATTCCTTTAATGGATACAGAACTATACAGATTATCTATTTCTTCTTGTGTGAGCTTTGATGATTTACATCTTTTCAAGGAAATGGCCCACTTAATCTAAGTTGTTGAACTTAGGTGCATAGACCTGCTCGTAGTATTTCTTTATTATCCATGTGGTAGTGTTTTTGCATCTCTCATTCCTAATATTGTTATTTTGTGTCTTTTTTCTTTCTTGGTCAGTCTGGTTGGAGGCTTATCAGTTTTATTGATCTTTTCATAGAACTAGCTTTTGGTTTCAACAGTCTTCTTAATTGTTTCCTTCCTTCTGCTTGCTTCGGGTTTATTTTGCTCACCTTTATTCCAGTTTCCTAAAACGAAAGCTTAGACTATTGATTTGAGACATTTCTTCTTTTCTAACATAAGCATTTAATGCTATAAATTTTCCTAGAGGTACTGCTTTAGCTGATCCCACAAATTTTAACATTTTGTATTTTCATTTGCATTCACTTCAAAACTTTTTCTAATTTTTCCTAAGACTTTCTCTTCTGCCCATGGATTATTTAGAAGTGTGTTATTTAATATCCATGCATTTGGGAGAATTTCCAGATATGTTATTGATTTCAATTCCTAAATTTTAGTGAGAAAACATATTTTGTATTATTCTTTTAAGTTTTTTATGGTTTGTTCTATGACCAAGGGTCTATCATGGTCAATATTACATGTGCACTTGAACAAAACGTGCATTCTATTGTTTTGGGGTGGAATGTTCTAAAAAGGCAGTTAGATCAAGTTGGATGATGGTCTCATTCAAGCCTTCCATATTTTTGCTGATTTTCTGTCTACATGTTCTAGTGATTACTGAGAAGAGGGTTGGAGTTTCCATCTATAATTGTGGATTTATCTATTTTCTCCTTTCAGTTCCATCTGTTCTTGTTTTACGTATTTTGAAGTTCTGTTGTTAGCTGCATAGGTATTCAGGATTGTCATGTCTTCCTGGTGAACTGACCATTTTATTATTATGTAATTTACTTCTTTATACTTGTTAATTTTCCTTTTTCTGAATTCTTTGTCTGATTAATATAGCCACTCCAGATTTCTTTTGTTTAGTCTTTCATGATGTATCTTTTTCCATCCTCCTACTTTTTACCTACTTATGTTAAGTGGATCTCTTACAGATAGCACATAGTTAGCTCTTGTATTTTTAACTCAAATGACAAACTTTTAATTGGTGTTTCTCAAATATATACATTTAATGTAATTGTTGATATGGTTGGATCTATCATTTTATTATTTGTTTCCAGTTTATCCCCTCTTTTTCATTCCTCTGTTTCTCCTTTTCTGGTTTCTTTTGAATTATTTGAATATCTTTTGCTTTTCTATTTTGATTTCTCAGCTTTTTAAACTATACTTTGTATAATATTTTTTATGATTGCTCTAAGGATTACAATATACATAACTTTTATAGTCTACTTATTAATATTTTATCCTAAAATGTAGGACACTTTCAATCATATAGGTCCCTTTACATTCCACCATTTATGTTGTAGTTATCATGTGAATTACATCTAAATATACTAAAAATCCTACCATTCAATGTTATATTATTTGCTTGTAGCCACTGTGCATATTTTAAAGGACTCAAGAGGAGTAAAAAGTATTATATTTACTCATATATTTGCTGTTTCTGTTGCTCTTCCTTCATTCCTGAAGTTTCAAGTTTTCCTCTGGTCTCATTTCCATTTCCATTTAGCATTTCTTTTAGAACAGGTGTATTGGCAACAAATTCTCTTACTTTCCCTTCATCTAAGAATGCCTCTATTTTTGCCTTCATTCCTGAAGGATATGTTCACGGACTACAGAATTGTGGTTGATATTTCTTTTCTTTCAGTATTTAGAAAATGTTCCACTGCTTTCTGGCCTCCATGATTTCTGATGAGAAATCTACAATCATTTGAATCATTCTGCCTCTATATATATTGTGCCATTTTTCTCTGACTCCTTCAAAATTTTTTAATTTTCAGCAGTTTGGTCATGATGCATCTGGACAGTTCGTGTATTTTAGTTTATCTTGTTTGGGATTTGCTAAGTCTCTTGAATCCTTTTAGTCATGTCTTTCACCAATTCATCCTTTATTTCTCTCAATATTTAGCTGCACTAATCTCTTTCTGGGACTCCACAGACATGTATGTTCCACCTTTTGATATTGGCCCATAGGTACACCAGGCTCTGCTAAGTTTCTTTCAGTTTTTTTCTGTTATTCAGATTGGATAATATACATTGATCTAGATACTGATCTTAAGTTCACGGACGCTTTCCTCCTTCATCTCCATTCTATAATTGAGCCCATCTAGTGAACTTTTTATTGCAATTATTGCAGTTTTCAGTTAGTACATATCCATTTGGTTCTTCTCCGCCCCCCCTCCTTGAAACATACTTTATTTTTACTTAGAAATATATTATAGATATATTCCCAGGTAAGTACATATCAATTTACTTTATTCCTTTTTAAAAAAATTGTGGTAAAGTACACATAAAACTTACTGTCATAAACATTTTAAGTCTATGGTTCAGTAGTGTTAATTACATTCACATTTTTGTGCAACCAATGTTCTGAACTCTTCATCTTTCAAATCTGAAACTTTATACTCATTCAACAACTCCCCACTCCCCCCATGGTTCTCTCTTATAACTTCTATTTTTCTGCAGAGAATTCCTGTCTTTCCATTCATTTTGAGTGCTCTTACTTCTTGAGCTTGGCTATAATACCTGCTTTAAAGTCATTGTCTGATAAGTCCAACATGTGAGCCATCTTGAGGTTGGTTTTTCTTGCAAGTCATTGAGATTTTCCTGGTTCTTTATAAACTGAGCAATTTCGGATTATTCCTAAGTGTTTTGCATATTATGTCATAATTCTCTGGGTCCTGTTCAAATCCTTGGTCAGCGTCTATTTTGTTTTTGCTTGATCAACTTGGTTGGTTCAGGACACACATTCTGACCTGCCATCAGTAGGCTGTGGTTTTATCACTTCAATTTCAAAGCCTTTGCAGTGCTATTGGGATCTCACACATGCATCATTCAGGTGGTTGGTCTTGGACCACTTGGTGGTTGACATCGTAGCTAGTTCTCAGAGCCTTTAGTATGTTGTTTTAGGTCAGCTCCACTCATAAGCAGCTTAGAGTTGAGCCTAGGACTTTATACACAGCTTTATAAAGACCTTTTCCTGAAGCTCCCTCTTTTCCATGATTTCTCCCACACTGGGAGATTTCTCTCCTGCTGCTAGGAGCCTCTCTTCCTGGTCATCTGGCTGGAAAACTAGAAACCCAAGGTTTTTTCCCCCCCGTACTATAATGTGTTTCTTGGGGCTGAGCCCACCTCTGGCATAACGTGTTGAGAGAAGCAATGTTTCCTCAGAGTCTTAGGTGCCCATGCATCTGCTGCTGCTGCTGCCACTGCAGGAGTGAAGCTGTAGGACTAGAGTTTGACTCGGGGCAGGAGTGAGAGAAAAAACGCCAGAGGATCTCCCCAACTACATCCACCCACAGGGGGTCTCCCTTCTGTGTCCTGTGACCAGAGGGTTTTGTTTGCAGCCTTTTCTGTCTACACTCAGTGTGCGGTTCTGCCTTTTAGTCTAGGCCATGAGACATAGGAGTAAGGAAAGAAAAACAACAGGAAATCACCAGTATCCACCACACCTTGAGTTTTTACTTCCCTCACCAATCTGCCTGCTATTATTAACTGTTCAGACTCCTAGTTGCTTCATGTATTCTTTCAAGAGTTTTTTGTTGTATTTGTGGGTAAGATAAAGTAGAGTACACTTACTTCACCTTAGCTGGAAATCAAAGTCTGCACTCATTTTGTATTTTTTTTTTTTTTTTGAGAAAGATTAGCCCTGAGCTAACATCTGCCGCCAATCCTCTTCTTTTTGCTGAGGAAGACTGGCCCTGAGCTAACATCTGTGTCCGCCTTCCTCTCATTTTGTATTTTATTTAAGTGACTTGACCCTAGTCCTCAATCAGGGAATGGAACACTTGGGAAAATAAGCAGGAGAGTAATTAGATGCTTTTTATAATCTGTCTTACTACTGCTCATATTAACATTATAAGTAATATTCAATATTGCTGATTTAATACAGATAGTCTTAGACATTGCTGAAATAATTATCAGTACCATAAAGCCCAGGAAAATCAGTCACAGCCCGTATACACCGTGAGCTCCTAAGACAGATTTCCTCATCATTGGATTTTCTCGTCATTTCCCTCATCACTGAAGTGTCTTCTTTGGTTCTGGTCATTGGAAACTGCTACACCTCTACTTCATTTTTGACTCTTAACATTACAATCTTCACAACAAGTATACCTCACAGCTTGAGTACAAAGCAAATCACTAAAATGCTTAAGACTACAGTAATTAGCCGCAGGTTTTACACAAAGAAAGAGTTGTACGTGCTGCTTCACCAGGGCAAGGTGCACCACAGAGAGGAGCAGAGGAATGCAACAAAGGCCTTCTCAAAACACACCTAACGGCCTTCAGAAACTATGTGGATTAGATGCATATTTAAAGAATTCACTAGCAGGAATAGTGATTGACTGTTCATTTCTAAAAATCAAGCTGATCCTAAGAAGGATGGCTAAGATTAGGTTTAGGGTCAAAATTATGCCTAACATTCATCATTTTAAAAAGAGGAAAGACTAGTCTCCCGGGAAACATGGGAGGGACATAAACTCCATCACTCTACTTCTCCCCCTCCAAAACCCAGAAGTAATAAACAGGGTCAAACACTGAGAAGGAAATATCTATGACGAAATCAGGGCAGCCACAATCCCATTGAATAGACTCTGAAGAACATATGTCCAATAAAATAGAATTGGGACCCAAAAACTGAAGGAGCATGCTGAGATTTAACACACATCTAGCCTTATCTCAAGCAGGATACAGGGGTAGGGAGGGAGGGGGAGTATTGAGAGCCCCCTCAATAATATTTACATTGGATATGGTTAGACAGGGGCATGGAAAAATACAGCAGGGGTGGTGAGCACCCACTTTGACACCTAGCCTATAGGTGAAGCAGGTTTGAAAGATGGCCTTTCAGCATGTTATTATAAAAAAGAAAATCTTATTGAAGTACAGTACACACACAAAATGCATTAAGTAGACACACCCATAAAACTAGCATCATCTCAAGAAACAGAACATTAGCATCACCACAGAGGCCCCCCCACCTTGTCCTTTACCAAGG
The DNA here is from genome assembly GCF_021613505.1 of Equus quagga. Taxonomy (NCBI): domain Eukaryota; kingdom Metazoa; phylum Chordata; class Mammalia; order Perissodactyla; family Equidae; genus Equus; species Equus quagga. Next base: position 126,751,221 of record NC_060273.1, read on the forward strand.
AAGCCTTCCCAATAGCATAAATCGGTTTTGCTTCTTTTTGTACTTGATACATACGGAGCCATCCAATACATATGGTTATGTCTGTCCGCCATGCCATTTTTATCCTCCTTATCAGGTTTCCTAACCAGGGAGGGAGGCCAGGAGATGAGGAAACCAGTTCTACAGCTGCAGAGCAAAGATGACTGAACAGAAATGAACACGACTGCACCTTCTAAACAAAAGGCCTGTGAGCCACAACACCTGACACCGTCCTGCACTCCAAGGTGAGGTGGGCATGAGGAATCTGGGGTTGTTCACTCCTCTCCCCCTTATGCCAAACTAGATATACCCCAGTGATGGACGATGCAATAGCTATGGTGGCTATGTGTTTGCAGAGAGCATCCATGAAGTTGGTTGCCTGACTTCCTGCTGTCCAACATCACTGCTCCCTGTCTACCTCTTCTGAAAGTAACCAAATGATTGCATAAAGATCATGATGAAAATATAACGAAAAAGGCAGGTCAATTAATACTTTCTTTCACCGCACTGGGCAAATGGCAGGTCTATGTAGAACTGCCCCCATTCAAAGATAAGAAAACAACTGTATATGACCTATGCAAAAATGTTTTTTATAATTAATAAAAGGGCTATAACATGAAAAGATAAATGCAAGATATACATTTGAAGAATTCCTCCTAAAAATTTAAGAAACTTTTAGGGAAAAATGTGCCCTATGCTATCTTAGGATCTGAAAAGAAGAAATGGAAAGAGAAGGGGACAGCACTGAAAGATAAGAGTATAACAGGTGAAGATACTGAGATGACAGGTATTACTAAAAACATAACCATACAGAGTTCAAACAATAAAGAATCAACAGATGGAAACTGAGTTTTCTAAAGAAGAGAACAGAACATGGAACAGAAAAAAAATATGCTCAAATACATAGCAGAAGAAAGTTTTTCTCCATGAAAGGAAAGCTAGAATATGCAGAATGAAAAGGCTCACCATGTCTCAGGAAAAACAAACAGAATACGGCCAATAAAGAAACAAATTCTGGCTATACTGCTGAACTTCAAGGATAAAGAAAGAATCCTGCAAGTATCTATGCATAGGAAAAATGTCATCCAAAAGGAAAATAAATCAGACTGACCTCATACTTTTATTCAGCAACTTTAGAAACCAAGAGATGATGAAGCAAAACTTGCGGTGCTTGAATGAAACAACAAGACCCTATAAAGCCAAGCTTCCATTCACATGTACATGCAAAAGACACCTATGTTCATAAATGAAAGAACTCAGGAAATACAGCAAACATGAATCCATTCTAAAAAATATCGTTGAAAATATAATCTAAGTAAGCTGCTCCATCACAATGCAGAACTCATAGGAAAGTACTGGTATGAAAAAGCTTGAGAAAAGCATCATTTCCACTTAAACATAGAAATAAATACAACTATATGTGAATACAGATACTAAGACTATAATTGTTATAATTTTTTGAAGAAAAGCTAAATAATTTTTTAAAAAATAATTTAATGATAATCGACTTTGAGAAAATTCCAAAATACACCCACAAAGAAAACGAGGCAATGGAGGGAAGGGGGAGGTAGTGAAGAGAACTGGCATCATATACTATTTTTTTCTGTAGTATTATATTGAGAAATAAAAATTTAAACATATTATTTTCAGTTATAAAGACAATCTCAACAGAACTAAAAACAAGTTACCAATGGGAACAGGGTGATGGACAAAGCAAAGGGGAACAGGAAAAGAAAAAATCCATAAAGATATGTAAAAAAAAGAAAAACAATAAGTTTCCAGAAGATCAAATACAACAGTTAATGTATGAGATAAATTCACCTATTACCAAAATAATAATAGGTCTAAGAATCAAACAACTATCTTGTCTTCGAGAGACATACCTAAATCACCAAGACTCACAAAATAAAAGGAGTGGTACAGATATTCCAGGCAAACACAAACCGAAAGGAAGTGGGTCTCATCAGGTTAATATCAGGCAAAGTTGAATTCAAAGCAAAAAGCATTAAATGGAACAATGTGAGTTACTTTAGAATGATGAAGGGTGTAATCCACAATGAAGATATACAACAGTCATAAACCTTTATGTGACAACATAGCATCAAAGTACATAAAATGAAAACTTCATAAATAACAAAGAAATAGCAGATTTAACATGCTTCTCAGTTCTACACAAATCAAACAAATTTGAGAGGAAAATTACAGAGAATCTGCAAAGTATAATTGATTAAATAATAATTATAAAATAGGATATAGAGAATGTTATTAATATAATCAATCAATTTATACAGGTTTCAATACAGGGGTCAACTAAATAGTAAATATTTTAGGCTTTGCAGACCATATAAATAACTATGTGGCAGATACTGTAAAATGGCTCAACCAACATGACTCCAACTCATTTGTAGCATTTTCTCCCGCAGACAAGAGCTGAAAGGCCCAAGTCTGCATTTCTTCCATTCCCTTTAAGCAAAGGTTCTATATGGGACTGCCTTTCACCAAGAAGACATATCTGTGTGAGCTGTGGAAGGCAGAATTGAACTTTGTAAGGTGAAGACCACATGGCTCCCAGGCAGGTACCATCTTGGAATTTGGTTTCTCTGCAGCAGCTGTAGTGGAACATCTGGTGTCTAGTCATTATCTTTGTGAATAGGAAAGGGAAGGTGCTGCTTGTAACTAAGAACTTGGCCAAAACAATCCCAGCTACTTGATGACTTTAAAATTGCTTCAATTTAGATCAAAGAAGAAATCAAAACTGCAATTGTGTCGTGTTTGGAAATTAACTACAATGAAAATATCACAATTTATGGGATTACACCCAAAACTGTATTTAGAGGAAAATTCATAGCTTTAAAAATGTTTACTCACAAGCGTAGTTGTTAAACATGAGGACCCTGGAGTCACTCTAGGGACACTGTCAAGAGACTGAGAAGACAAGCCACAGACTGGGAGAAAATATTTGCAAAAGACACATCTGATAAAGGATAGTTATCCAAGACATACAAAGAACTCTTAATAAGCAGATAAATAACCCGATTTAAAAAATGGGCAGAAGACCTGAACAGACACCTCACCAAAGAAGATATACACATGGCAAATAAGCATATGAAAAGAATATGAAAAGAATGCTCAGCATCATATGTCATTAGGCAATTGCAAATTAAAACAATGAGATACTATACATCAATAGACCAACCAAAATCCAAAATACTGACACCAAATGCTGGTAAGGATGTGGAGCAACAGGAACTGTCATTCATTGCTGGGAGGAATGCAAAATTCTCATTTTGGAAGACAATTTGGCAGTTTCTTAAAAAATTAAATGTACTCCTAGAATACAAACCATCAATCATGCTCCTTGGTATTTACCCAAATGAATTGAAAACTTATGTCTGCACAAATACCCGCGGAAGGATACTTATAGTACCTTTATTCATAATTGCCAAAATTTGAAAGCAATTACAATATCCTTCAGCAGGTGAATATATAAACTGTGGTATGTCCAGACAATGGAATATTAGTCAGTGCTAAAACAAATGAGCTATCAAGCCATGAAAAGATATGGATGAACCCTAAATGCGTATCACTAAGTGAGAAAAGCCACTCTTAAAAGGCTACATACTGTATGATCCCAACTGTATGACATTCCGAAAAGGCAGAACTATGAAACAGTAAAAAGATCAGTGGTTGTGCCAGGGGTTAGAGAAGAGGGAGGGATGAACAGGCAGAGCAGAGAGGATTTTCAGGGCAGTGAAACTACTGTGTGTGACATGACAATGGTGGATACATGTCATTATACATTTGTCCAAACCCATATAGAATGTACACCACCAAGAGCGAACCCCAATGTATATATTATGGGTTTTGAGTGATAATGATGCGCCAACGTAGGGTCACCGAGTGCAACCATACCACCCTGATGGGAGATGCTGATAGTTGGGGAGGCGATGCTTGTGTGGACAAAAGGCACATGGGAACTCTACCTTCTGCTCAATTTTGCTATGAACCTAAAACCACTCTAAAAAATAAAGTCTATTTAAATGAATAATAAAGTCCCCTGGGCCCCATGCCAGATCTACTGAATCAGACAAATCTTGGAGAGGGCTTATGATCCAAGGAATATGATTCTTGGCAAATTTCAAGATCACTAACCATGTAAGAAAGGTGAGAAAGAGAAAGGAGAGAGAAAATGGGAAAGAAGAGATGAGGGTGGAAATTAACACTGACTGATACTCCTGTGTACCAACCTCAGAGATTCAGATTCAGTAGACCCAGAGCAGGGCCCAGAGACATGCATTAAAAAAACTTCTTAGGTGGGGCCGGCCTGGTGGCGCAGCAGTTAAGTTTGCACATTCTGCTTCTTGGCAGCCTGGGGTTCGCCGGTTCGGATGCCAGATGCAGACATGGCACCACTTGGCAAAAGCCATGCTGTGGTAGGAATCCTATACATAAAGTAGAGGAAGATGGGTATGGATGTTGGCTCAGGGCCAGTCTTTCTCAGCAAAAAGAGGAGGATTGGCAGTAGTTAGCTCAGGGATAATCTTCCTCAAAAAAAAAAAACACAAACCAAAACCTCCTTAGGTGATTCTGATAGAGGGAGGGACATCCCTACATCCAATGAGGGAGCTTCATGGAAGTGAGGTTTAAAAATAGGAGCTTGAAGCTGAAAAGAAGTTAAAAGAGCATACAATATTTCTGATTTAGAAATAACAGCCCATTCTGAATGTAAAAAAAAAAAAAGAGGATATAGTCAAAGGCTATGAAGGGAGGATTTGAGCAAAGGAGAGAACAACTAGAGAAAAGGATTCTTCCTCCAGAGCACAGTAATTATTTCTGTAAGACAACAGCCCTGTATCCCTGCTAGCGTCTCAGAAGTCACGCAGGTGCACAGTCTTCACCACGGCTTCAAGGAAACAAGGCAGATACCAAGGTATCTTTGGGGATTGTCTCAAAGACAGATTATGTAGGAAAGTTCTGACATGCCAATTAGCAGAGAGTTGTAGTTTCTAAATGCTACAATATGAAGCATTTATTATCAACGGGCAAAAACAACTGGCAGGTCTTTGGGATAAAAATTAGCTCATACAATGGGTAAGAAAAAATTGATTTTTTAAGATGACATTCAAAATCTACCAAGTAGGTGAGTGTGCCCATGAAACAGCACCTATAACTGGGGTAAACACATAATTTATTATCCAGAACAGGACACTTTTGAGTGAAAGAGGCTTTTAATAAATATGCCAGGAAAACAGGTGGAGAACAGGACTGTCCCAAGCAAACCAGAATTGATACCCCCAGCAGAGACACTTCTCTGGACATTAATAAACCCAACAACGATCGCGTACACTAACCACGACATTCCAGGGAGGCACTGACGCAATTACAGAGTCAGAACCCGCAGATGGTATTAACTCAAGCTCCCGTCTCTCTCCATCCATATCCTTGGTGTGGAGTAACAAATAGCACTTTTATAACCACACAGCACAGCGGTAATTAATAGTGAACGTGGAACTTAGTCAAGGTCTGCATTAATTTGTGGACCACACTGGATTCAACCCGGTCTTTACCTAGAATTCATGCAGTGGGCACTGTTTCACCAGCCCCATTACCACTACTACCACGACAACAGGCTCAAACTTGGACAAAATGTCAGAAGAAATTTTTACTTTCTTCTTAAGATATAGTATACGTCTGCATAGATTTTTAACCCCTAGTGAAATCGTGTCTTGATTATGAAAAAAGGAGTCTTTTCATTGGGTTTCTAATCTGAAAGAGTTTGCTTTTTCTTTTCTATTTCAACAAATACTTATTAGGGGTCTACAGCAGGCCATGCTTTGTCCTAATAGATGAAGCAGAGGAGAGACAGACCAAATGACTGTCAATTCAATGAAAAATATTGCTCAGTTATTTGTAATCACTGAGATCAGTGGCTCACAAACCTGACTGCACATTGGAATTATTTGAGGGAGCTACCATATGATCCAGCTATCCTACTTCTAGGTACGTATCCAAGGAAAGGAAGTCAATATCTCGAAGACGTTAACATCTAACGTTATAATTGCAGCCTTAAGTTTGGCATCTGGAGTATGTACCCAATCAATTGCATCTTTCCCAATTTCCATTGCATTTGTGCCATCTTCACGACTGGGACCCCACCACCATTTTCCCTTCAACACCTCAGGGACCTGGCTGAGAATGAGCCTCACTTAGCAATGTAGTTTAGCAGTGCTGGTCTTCTCCCAAACTTGGAGCAGGCCTGACCTCCTGCACACTGGCTGGCTGGCTGACATCCTCCTCCAGGTTAGAGAATCTACCTTGTAATGTTCTGCACCGTCACTTGCCAGACACTGTGTACTGCCACTTCCTGGACACACTGCTCCTGGAACCCTCGCCTGCTTGAATGTTGTTGCGGGCCTGGGCAAGCCAGAGATGTCCACTTGGAGGTTACCAGTGATTGCTGGTCCCTGCAGCTCCCTCAGGCATGGGGAAGACATTCCTGGATTCATTCCCTTTTCTTGCTGGCCTGCCAGTAAGGTTAAGGCACTACCTTTGAAATCTTGTTAGAAAGAATATAAAACATTTACAGTCATACAGACTATTGAAACATTGTTTAAAAAGTATTGTTCTTTTTAAAACTTAAAGAGCAAATTCCAACTAACTCTATTTTGAGACAAGTTTGAGAATTTCACTACATGTTAATATTCTTGGAGGGATGGTGGAATCAGCCAACGTGTGAGTGACTCCAAAGTGAAGTGCCCAGCCACTCTGCATCAACATGGGGAGACTACGTTGACTCCTGTGCCCAGTGGTCACTGTGAGGGCCACTGCAGGGAATAATCTACAGAAGGAATTAGAAATACGTCCATCAAATGTGGGGAAGACATTTAACTGAGCAGGAATAACAAATGGTTGGGAAATAGGATGGAGAGCCTCCATGCAAGATCATGTATTTAGAAAGAAAAAGCACACAAAATTGAGAAGCCAGGCTGTAAAAAACTCAGGGACATGGTTGAGCATGCGTCACCCTAAACACGCAGGGAGGGAGCACTGTTAAGAGTCCACAAATCTATAAGGTTCAATAGTGGGGAGATCGCACACTCGCTATATTGGCTAACAGAAAGGTCCAAAATGAATAAGCTCAGTTCCATGTATTTAGTAGAAGCAGCAATCTTGGTTCCATAATTAAAATTGTTACTAAAAAGTAACAATTGCCAGATAGCTGAAAATCCCAATATTGAACAGGAAAAATAATAATTTATAGCAAATATTCATTAAATGTTTATTACTTGAATGAATGACAATTTCATCCAACAATCTTTAAGTTGCTTAAAACTATGACAATATTTAACTTTTCAGATTTCATATGATCTCATTCTTCCTGTGCTCTAGTTTCTAAAAGCTTGGTAATTCTATTTCTTATCAAAAATTCTCATGCTCATAGTGAATAAACTGGTGATATTATAAAATTATTTTAGTTCAAATTAAAAGGTATATTCCTGCCAGACACTTCACCCAGTTCCAAATTATCTGAACTGAAACAAATAAAAATATGAATTAAGTTTTTATATCATTCTCTAAAACTTCATGAACTGTATTCTACCAGTTTAGGCTTTATTTAGAAGTTTTTCATTTTAATGTGAAGCTTACTGCCCACGAAATTTCTGATTACATAAGAGAAGTCTTAGTATTCAAGTGTTTATAGTTTTAAAAGTCAGGATGACAGGAACCTGCAACAGACTTTCTACACAGAGGCTTCTCTGTTTCTAACAGGCATTACCACAGTCACAGTTTACCCTCACGTCACCCAAAGAGGGGCTGTTACTGGAGAGTTGTTTCGTACAATTGATATTTTTAATTCTCTAGTTTTCGTTCAAAAGTGTAGTCTTCATTTTAATCAGGAAGAGAACTCTGTAATTTCTTCCATTTCAAACTCGTCTGTCCTCTTTCGCAGGTCTTCTGCATCATTTATCGTCCATAACTTTGCAAAACACTTTAGCCTTTTCCTGGAGAGAAAATAAAATATTATTTATTTTATAAATGAAATTGTGGCGGGGACAGAACATCTCACGGAAAGCTACGAAGAGTCTACGACATTGGAACACGAGGCAGGGCTCTGCGGCGGGGAAGCTGGTCAGCATCCGCCTCTGGGGAAAGGAGCTTTCAGTGCCGCTGCTGTAAGCAAGGCGGCGGGGCTGCGCTCAGCACTCCTGCCTCCAGCGAAGGGACAGCCCAGCCTCCTCCCTCTTCTCACTCAGCCAGAGGCTGTGTCTGCCCCCAGGATGAAAAGTAAAATGGATTTAATAAAATAAAGCTAGCTAAGGAAGGAGTAAAATGCCAACATAATATAGACCAACTTGTTTCTGCAGAAGAGCAACCCAGTTAAGTGTTTAGGGTCTGGAGCAGGAGTATCTGAGTTCCAATTACTGCTCCCCCTCTAACTAGCTCTGTTGACCCTGTTTTCCTAGTCTCGCTTGGCCTCGTTTTCCCCAACTATAACATGGGGCTAACAACAATACTTACCTCAAAAGGTTGTCCTGAGGATTAAGTGAGTTAATGTATATACAGCAGTAAGAACTGTAGCTGGCACACAGTGTCTAGGCTACTGCAAATGACTGCTCAGATTTGTTTCTGTGCGCAGTAAGTGTTCAATAAATATTAGCTATTATAACAAACACATGTGATGCACAAGATTTGGTTTGGTTTCTTTGATCTGGCCAATGGAATTGATGTATAAGCACTTTTAGTGAAAATGTAAAATGACAAGTATAGTGTCCTGATAAATCAACAGAATCCCATCGCAATGCAATCTCTTCCTACAGTTCTCTGTCTTGTCAAGATAACTTCCTAGAATTCAAAATGTCACATACTAGTGGGAAGAGTTAAAATATTTATAAATAATCTGTGAATCTTATTGTTCTTGCTTTATAGGCTATATAGCAGTAACAAATATAAACTATTGTATTTTACTGCCATCTGGCAGATAAATCTTTTGAGGCAAAGTTTTATTCTAGTTTCTTTAGGGAAAAAGAAAAATAATAAGACAACAAAAGAATTAAATTTGTCTTTGGACTTTGCAAAGAACTAAGGGTTAAGCTTATTTTTAAACTCTCATAGATGATTACTTTTCACTCTGGAAAAATTTTATATTAATCTACTTTGTAACAAATAATTAGAAATAGGCTGTCACTGATGACATCATTTGCTTCTAATTTGGTATTGCAGAAATGATCCAGAAGAGAATGTCAGCAGAGGAAGGTGCAAGTCACTTCTAATATTCCAGCACTTTGGACCCAGTCAATCACCATTTACCACTGCAAGGTGTGCAGCACAAGGCAGAAGCACGAGAGGAAGGAAGAGGAAAAAGAAGTTGGTTGCAAAACTGTACTTCAACATACAAGTTGGCAATTGTTTCTTTAACTAATATTTGCTGTTACTATCAGTGTCGAGTGGATTCTGACTCCTAGAGACCCTGTGTACAGCAGAGTGGAACACTGCCCAGTCTTTTTTGTGCCATCCTCTCACCTTCTGGCACGCTATTAGACAATGCTCCGCTGCTATTCACAGGGTTTTCATGGCCAATTTTTTTGGAAGTGGGTGGCCAGGTCCCTCTTCCTAGTCTGTCATATTCTGGAAGCTCCAGTTAAATCTGTGCATGATAGGTGACCCGGCTGGTATTTGAAATACAGGTGGCACAGCTTTCAGCATTACAGCAACACGCAGCTGCCACAGTATGACAACCGACAGGCAGGTCGTGTGGTTCCCTGACTGAAAATGAACCCGGCTACGGTGGTGGGAGTGTAGAATTATAACCACTAGACCACCAGGGCTGGCTTCAACTAATATTAGGTATTAATATTTCAATATTTAAATTTGGTAACGATATCCACAAGTGAAAAATATGCTGGCCAGCAAAGATTTTCTATTTGACCAACAATCTCTTCACTCACGGTCATATGATTCTAGACCAGGGTAGTGATGTCCTGCCCCAGGCAGATCAGACTCTCCAGGCAGGGCAGGGACAGGACAGGAGGTGAATGAGGAGTTTCTGTTGTTTTATAACATAACCTTATATTTGGGAAACAAAGGCTATAATTTGTTATTTATTAATACGACATTTTCTTAGGAATATCTTCCTTCCAAAGTATATCTCAGGTTTACATTAAGATTTGTTTATATACTGACTACCTCCTGGCTGGATATCAAGGGTAAAAGGTAGAATGTGTTCACATAAGCATCCTAGGTGACAGGAAAGTCAGTTTAGAATGAAGAACTTGTCACAAACAAATCCACAAAATAAGTGACATGTGGACAACGACTACAATTATCTAGTTACGTAATGCTATTATTTTCAGTCATGTCCCGACACAATTCTTAATTTCTGAATGCAACCACTGCATATCTGAATGCAACATATGAATAAAAGAAGTACTCTGAGCTTTTATATATTGAAGTTTCTTTTAGTAATTTCTTGTATAAATGAACTTTTTAAGCAACTGTGTTGGTACACATTAAGGAGTTAATTTAATTCTTTAGAAAAATGACTGAGAAACCAATTTAGCAACTTACTAGATAAGGAGCTAGCTAAGAAGACAGGCTGAATTCACATGAGCTCTGGGAAGAAATGTTTTCATTTTATTGTAATTAATGTTTCGGAAAATTTGAAGAGGTGTTTAAAGACAGATCTGATGTTCATTTACAGGACAATCCTCTTCCTTGGACAACTCAGAAGGTTTCTTTATAAATCAAAAAATGCAGCACAATCATTCTGACCTTTTCATGTTGACTAATCCTTCCAGCTCTTTTGACTTGCTAGCTGCTTTCTTTAAAATTTCTCCAGGAACATCTGCTAGTTTAGCCACATTTAGTCCATAACTCCTTGCTGCAATTCCTTTGGTTATTTGATAAAGAAAAGTGACAAAATCAGGGACTTGTTCTTCTTCGCCTATAAAATCAGTTAAAAGAAAAAAGGAGATAAAGGAAACCATGCCTGAAGGTTCAAAGAAATTAGAGGATTAAAGAAGCAATATAAATTTTTACAACTTTCTTAAAATTTACATTCTGAAAAAGAAACCCACAGTTCCTAATCACCTGTTAGCTCCTTTTATCAATTTTACATATCTAGAAAAAGGGTAAATACTATTTTGAAAATGTTTTTACATTTAGGTTCTATCTTTTAGTTCACTTAAATTGGTTTTTAACCATGATTCATTATAAGCTAAGAAGTATTTAGTTTTATGCTCCTCACTTAAAAATTTGAACTGAACTTCTATATCAAAGAGAGTGATTTTGATACATGGTACAATACAATTTCTCCTTTTAAAACAGATTTTTAAAAAAGCCTTATTCCAGTGAAAGAAGAGCCAAACAGTCTTGTATGTAATACACTCTGTAAAGTAACATATATAAATGATGTTTCTAACAGTGCTGGAAACAAAACAACAAAAACAGATAAGGAAATATTACATGTTGTGCAGTTTAAATAAGATTGAGAAATTCTGGTTTATAAAGTAGGCTAGCTAACTAAGAGTTATACATACTGAAGTGGATGCTGTTCAGTATTACCCAGACCCCACTTAGGCCTGCAGGGTTCACTGCCCGGCTGTGAGGAAGGTGTTAGCCACAAGCCTTGGCGGAGTGCTCTCCTTGGGAACCGGCTCAGCTGCAGAGAGCTGCCTCACCCAAGGTCACGTCCCGTCGTGGGCAGCCTGCATCCAGTGACTGGTTGCTGTGGGGTTGGCAGGCAGCCTCTGACATGTCCACCAGAGACCCCTGCCTTCCCCTGTTCATGCCCTTGTGTCATTCCTTCTCCTTGAGTGTGGGCTGGACCCAGTGACTTACTCCTGACAAACAGAATATGGCAAAAATGATGGGATGTCACTGCTGAGATTAGATTACAAAAGACTGTGGCCTCTGTCGTGGGCACTTTCTCTTGCTTGCTCTGAGGGAGCCCAGTTGCCATGTTGCAGCCTGCCTTATGGAGAGGCCCAAACAGAAAGAAACAGATGTCTCTGGCCAACAGTCAGTGAGGGCCTGGAGGCCTGCCAACAGCCACGTGAGTGAGCTTGGAAGCAGAGATTCTGAGGCCTGCCAACAGCCATGTGAATGGGCTAGGAAGTGGGCTGACCCGGTCAAGCCTTGAAGCGACTGCTGCCTCGGCCAATATCTTGACCAGAGCCTGGTGAGACACTGTGAGGTAGAGGTGGTCAGCTCTAGAGCTCTCACGGTGTTCCGTTCGGGTGTTCAGTGAGGAACCCCTGAATTCCTGACCCACGGAAATTATGAGATAATAATTGTTTGTTGTTTTAAGCTGCTATGTTTTGGGGTAATTTGTCATGTGGCAATAGGTTCCTGTCTCCCTCACCCCCAGCTGAGGTATCTCTGAAGGACCATGCCAGTGTCAGAGCTCTCTGCAGGGCTGGATGAGGCCTTATGACTGCAGCCCAGCCCACTCCTGCCCTCAGGTGTCGATCACGAAAACGCTCCCTGATAAACTTGGCACGCAAATCTGAGAATCTGCCTCCCGGGGAACCCGGTCCTCCGCACACACACGTACATGTGGACTCAAAACTTGTAAAGAATTGGGATCGGATGAAGCACAGTAATACAAAGACACTGCTGCACAGAGCTTAATCGTCGATAAACCTAAAGCACCCCAGGATGATGCAGCTTTTATCATGAAATTCAGTATCACTGCACTGTGCTCCAAAAATGTCCAAGATGGACCAGATTCCCAATTTCTGAGACCCTGCTACACTTATTTTAAGTTTAACAAGAGCTGTTCTCATACATTATTTCACTTGAGAATGTGTACACTTCATTCTTTTATCAGCTAAAAACTATAAAGGCAAAAGACTGAACACAACAGAGAAAAAGAATAATGGAATTTTCTGTAACCTCCTCTAAGAACTCAGACACATAATATCTTTCGAAGGGTGGGTGCTGGAAGTAGGAGGTGAAAAGAATGCTGACACTCTCAAGAATACAGAGACTAAAACCGACATTACAAAGCACTAAGAATACCTTTTGCCTCCAAATAAAAATTAAGGAGCACAAAGAACAGGTGAGGCAGTGGGTGGGCACAGACTGGGAAAGAAGCATGCAGAAATCAGAGCCTGCTGACCTGGGTAATTTTCTGTTAGTTTTTGATGCTCCCAAGACCAAAAGTGAAGTAAACAGTAGAAGGCAATCTAAAAAGCAAACTCTTCTCATCTTTAAGACAGAAAAATAGTCTTTATCACTTCAACTGGCTTAGTCCTAACTGACGTCCCTCCTTCCAGCCTCTCCTCTATAATCTAGCCTCCATGCTGGTCTTTCTAAAAAAAAAAAAAGGTTCATTCATCTGTCTGTCCATCTGTCCGTTCATTATCCATCTATCCACCCACCCACCCCGCCCATCCTTTTCTGAAAGCCTACTAAATGCCGCAAAAACTCCTTGAAAATTTTGCTTCATATATATACATGTATGTGCATATACACATATACACACATATATACTATATATTGTAAATATATATATACAATATATAGCTATAAAATGCTTTTTCTATATAATATAGCCACAAAATATAGTGAAATTATATATTATATTGCTCTGAATAACTTGTTAAGATACCTAAGTACAACAGTTGCTGAATTTATCATCACATGCTAGTCTCCACTTCAGTACTAATTACGGTAGTTCTCAGACCATCAAGGTAAATAACGTGACCACTCTTCCATAATCACCTGAGGGAGCTTTTTCTATAGTTATGTTCTACCTCAAGACTGTCCTTCAGCCCTCTTTGCGAGGAGAGGGGAGAGCGCACGTATGTGATGGAGAGGCGCAGGAGACAGAGGAGAAAGGACAGCAGACGGGGAGAAGGACGGAGTGTGTGTGATGGAAACGTGGAGGCAGAGAGCCGGGGGGCAAGAATATGGTAAAAACAACTCACTTCTTTACAGCCGCACAATAACAGACCTTGGTGAGGACTTTACTTAAAGCTATGACTATTTCTTAAATGGATATTGTTGACAAGTTTATCGGACACTGCTTAGAGTCAGTGGAAGTAATAATTAATGATCTGCTTGTTACAGGGGAACTTAGCAAAATTTGTCTTAAAGCCAAACTTATCTAGGCAGTTATTGAAGACATGTATCCTCATCAAACAGTTTCTGAGGTCACTTTTAGGATAGATTCATAAAATTTTAGAGGTAGATGAGGTACTTGTCCAAGATTTTATAGACTGGAGTAGACTAAAACATGGTTTCTTACTGCTGGTCCATGCTTTATGTCCCACGCCACGGGACATAGAGAAGCATAGTATCTCAGAAGCCACCCAAAAGGGCTTTGGGGCATTTTCCGAATGCCCTACATAATGGCCTCTGATGTAGACACAAGAGGAGTCAGGTCAGAGGTAAGAGACGAAGCACAGATATAGTCAGGAATGATACTAGAAATGAGCAGGCAATGGAGCAATGCTGCAAAATTCTGAGTGAAAATTATTTTCAAAGTAAAATTCTAGCCCTCGCTAAATTATAAATCAAGTATGAAGGTATAATGAAGACATTTTCATTCATGCAAAGTCTTAAAAATATTACCTCCCTTAGTTGATATTATTAGTAGCCTATCCAAAATCTATTCCAACCCTAAGAAAACCCTGTTTTACAAGGAATTGACTCTCTGACCATTCAACTCAGGGGACAGTGTCCATATATCCAGCTCCAAAAGTTGATCTTTCTTACTGTAGGCTGATCAAAGTCATCCCTGCCATTCTCACTTCTAGGAATTGGTTTAAGAATAAGCATATGATTAATTCTGAAAATGAGATGAGACAACAATGAGATGCCGGTGGGCATCTGAGAAAAGTTCCCTTGCTCCTAAGAAAGAGTCACAGGAAATGCTGGTCCCTTTTCTTCCTTTGGACAAGGTCAATTCCGGATGTGATGCCTGAAAGAGCTGCAGCCACCTTGCCACTAGCCTGATGATGAAGCCGGCAGAGCAGGAAGATAGAGCCTGGAGAAGTGCAAGGAAGAGAGGCTGCAGCCCACTCTCCTCTGAGGTTCCTGTAATGGGAGATTGTATGTATCCTTATTGTGTGAGCCAGTGTGAGTTCAAGTGTTCTGATACTTGCAATCAAACACACAGAAGACAGGGTAAGAGAATTCCTAGGATGACAGTAAAGGCAGGTCTCAGGACACCAGCTGGGCAGCGGGCTCAGGGAGCAATCAATTCAGACGAGCAAGAGGACAAAGGGCTCCCAGTGAGGAAAAGTGGAACTAACAAGTTGATCACGTGGAAAAATGTCTCGAGATGCGTTTTCCAAGGCTTTTGGAGGGTATAGGAAGATTCAGCTATAGATTCAAATAAAACAATGAAATGAAAAAATAAAAACAAGGTAATCATTATCTTCAGAAAAAAAAAGCTGTAAAAGAAAGGAAATGTACTTGTCTCCATCTGTGGCTCAGGAGTGAGCAAGACTTACAGGCAATAATAGTGAAAACAATGAATATGAGAGAAACAGAAAAAATGTGAAATGACTACACTGGGAGGAGAGAGGGAGGGAAGGCTGAAGACCTCCGTCCAACACAATGAGAAGTCAATCAGTACGTGTCAAGTTGATGAAACAAGAGCTGGGAAAATAAGCACATTATTCAGAGATACGGAAGAAACGGTGAAAGAGTTGGAAACAGTTGCCTTGGGACTGGGATGGGGAGGGGGTGTGGAGTGAAGGGACAGAAGCAAGGGACAGTTGCCTGTTAGCATAAGCCTTTTAGCATCATTTAATGTTTTAAATTACATTCATGAGTAAAAACCTAAATTAACAAAATAAAATGCCAAAACACTTGAGATGCGAGGTTCTGGGTTAGCAGTCAGCTCGCACCAAATGCTCATCTTGACCCTTCCGCGGGGGTGAACTCAATTTTGTTTATCTTGGTGGGTTTAAGCTTATAAGCTCCTCCTGTCACTTTGGATGCAGATTAATAGACATGAAACCGCTTCCAAGAGAGAATTTATGATGTGTTTTCAAGACTGCATGGTGGTGAAAGGCAAGGATTGCCTAACATCACCTTTATCTTAGGTCCAGTGCTTTGTTTCATTTGGGCCAGTTGCCTGATTTCTTTTTCAGGTCCATCTTTATTACTTTTCCAAAATAAAATTTGGACTTTGGAGTGCCTTGCATATTGGATTTTCCAGTGTGGCACACCAACTGCATAAACCATCACTGGCCCACAGGCTGGTAGCTTAAAAAAAGTTACTCCTGAGCAGGAAAGAAACTATGCTAAAGTCTACTACATTACCTATAGCACTTGAATCTATTTCCATTGACTAATGGTGTTCTTTTTCATGAACTCTCTCCTTTCTGTGGCCTTAGTGCACTAGTGTAAGTGGAAAGGCTAGTAGGAAAAATACTGTAGATCCCACATAGCAGTTCTGGCAGAGTAGAAGAGAGGGGACCTGCAAGCAAAGGACATGGATTCTAGGCTCAGTTCAGCCCCAAATCAGGCAGCTGATATGGGCAAGCCCCTTTACCTGTCTGAGATTCAGTCCCCTGTCAAATAAAGAGAAAACACATCCAGTATAGCATATGGCTCTTAGTAATTAATGTTAAGTGATATTTTTGGAAATATATTGGGCATTTTAGAGATGACTAATAATATTCTGCACTTGACTGTTAGGGCATCCTGAGATGAATCTGAGAGGAAAACCTAAACATCCCCGTAACCCCACTCTCTTCTAGTAGAAAGATAAGGAATACTAGAAAAGGACTGAGATGGCAAGAATAAATGCAAACTTTATTTGACCCAAAGTTTAGAGAAAATTAATTTGGACAAATGTTATTCACAATCAACATTCACAGCTTTTATTATGAACAAGCAATAAGTTCATGTTCCTACAAACTTCGAGTTCTCAAGCATTCTAGTTGTACCCACTGCAGGAATGTTTCCTACCTGGATCCGGTTTGCTGTCATCCTCATTGACCAAGAATCCCATGTGGTAATTCCCCACCTGCTGTGAGTAACTTCTTTCTAATTCACAAACTGGAGGATAATGGGTGACAAACAGGGTTAAGGATTTCACCTAAAACAATAAGACACATGATAAATGTTATTTTATTTTTTAATTTTATTTTAATTAAAACTTTTCAAAACTTTTTGAAATTAAAATTTTCAAACCTTCATAAAACTTGCAAGAAAAGTATGATGAACATCCATACGCTCTTTATCTAGATAGCCAATTCTTCATATTTTGCCATATTTCCCCTTCTTCTCTCCCTCCCCACCTGCACGCACGCACACACACACACACACACACATCCCTTCCTTTCCTTAACCATTTGAGAATTAATTGCAGACATGACACTTCATCCCTATATACTTAATATTTTCTCTTCTAAGAACAAAAACACTCTCCTACACAATCAGAATAAAATTGTTACACTCAAGAAATTTAACATGGATATATTACTATTATTTAACAGATAGCCTATAAATTTCACTGAATTTATAAAGAATGTCCCATAACGTTCTTTATAAATGTTTTCTATTTTTATTTTTTTTAATCAAGGATCAGGGGCTGGCCCAGTGACACAGTGGTTAAGTTCATGCAATCCACTTCGGTGGCCCAGGGTTTGTGGGTTTGTGGGCATGGACCTACACACTGTTCATCAAGCCATGCTGCAGCAGTGTCCCACATACAAAATAGAGGAAGACTGGCAGAGACGTCCACTCAGGGCCAATCTTCCTCACCAAAAACAAAAAACAAAAAACAAAAAACAAACCACCCAAAAAACTCTCACAACAATCAAGCATCATGTTTTAGTCTTAGACTTAGCCATGTCTCTTTACTTTCCACTAATCCAGAAGGGTTCCCTAGCCTTTTCTTTTTGGTGTTTTACAACATTAATATTTTTGAAATATTCAGGACAGCTGTTTTGCATAACGTCCCTCTATTTGGATTTGGCTGAACTTCCTCCTGATTAGATTCAGATTAGACCTTATTATCAGAAATATTACATACATATGGAGGTGACAGACCCTTTTCAGTATATCATATCAGGAGGCACATGATGTCAATTTGACCCATTATCGGGATGCTAAATTTGACTATTTGATTAAGTGGGTGCCCAGAAGATTTCTTCCCTGACGCCTTTCTCCTTTGTAATTAATAAATAACTTGTGGGGCAATATTTTGAGACTGTGTAAATATCCTTTTCTTCAACAATCTTTCAATTCCAAAAGTTTTGCCAGCTATTGATCATCATTGCCTGAAATCAGTTATTATTATGGTGGTTAGTAAATACTGATTTTTTAAAAAAAAATTCTCTATTTATTAGCCAGCATTCTATAAAGAAGAGCTTTCCCTTGTCCACACCGTACCCCCACCATTTAAAAATTTATTTTTGTTTTGTTAGTATCGGTATGGATTCGTGGATTCTTTAATAAGCATTATTTTAAAGCACATATTACTATGTATTCCATAAGTCCCTATCTTAAGGAAGTTAACACCAAATATTGGTCTCAAGATTAGCTGGAGAGGGTAATTAAATCAAAGAACTCCAGTTTTGATTCATCAGCCATTCATCATATTAAAAGTCACAACATGTGCCTTTTCTCTTGTAACAATTCCAAATAAACCTATGAAGGCAAGGTTTCTTTGATAAGCTGCTCTTAAAATCTGCAGAAAGCTGAAGGATCTTCGGACGAGCTGTCTTCATGGTGCCCCTTCCTAAGCTGATGGGCATTTCCAGCCAGAAGACTGAAGGGTTTGGGTTCCAACACTGCTCTCCTCCAGGCCGTTTTCAGCTTGCAGCCACAACACACAGCACCCTCCCCTCCTCCCCATCCCAGCAATCATAAGACACCAGGAAAACAAACATTTTCCTCCATAAAAGGGTTAGGGACTCTAGCTCCTGCTCCTGAAGAATCCTCTTCAAGGATCTACCTCTAAGGTAAATTTTATCTAAAAATCATACTTTCTTCATTAACATTTAAAAAATCCAAAAACTGCTATAGAAGCAATGAAAACAGAAGTGACAAATTCAATTCTGACATAATTTCTTCCTGAAGGTTCTTAAATGAATCTTTGAAATATTGCCAAACTGCTTTTGGTAGCCAGCCTCCAACACAGCCCCAAAGATCTTCACCTCCCAGTGTTCACGCTCTTAAGTAGCCTCTTCCCACACTCAATCAGGGCTGGCCCTGGGTGGTCAGGAGAACATGATGGCAGTGACAGTGTGTGGCTGGCTTCTGAGGTGAGGTCATAAAACACGCTGCTGCTTCTAACTTGGCCTCTTGGATTGTCCTCAGGGAAGCCAGGCCCCACTCTGTAAGGGTCCTCAAGCAGCCCTGCGGAGAGGCCCACAGGGAAGGAGCTGAGGGCCCTGGCCCACCACCAGCACCACCCTGCCAGCCCTGTGAGTGAACCACACTGGACGAGCGCCCGCCAGCCCCAGTCAAGCCTTTGGACGACTGCAGTCCTGGCTGACAACTTGACTGTAACCTCAGGAGAGGCCTTGAGCCAAAACCACCCAGCTAAGCTGCTCCCAAATTCCTCACCTCCAGACACTGTGAGAGATAATAAATGATTTTTGTCGTTTTAAGCCACTAAGTTTTGGGGTAATTTGTTATGCAGGCATAGTAACTGATGCACTGCTCTAGAGTAGCTACAATGAAATCAAACCCAAAGGTGGCCAATTCAGTGCTGCCATAATTTGTTCCTAAGGCTCTTAAATGAATGTTTACAATGTGTTTTGGAGGGAGTGACAGGACTGTACTGAACCTGTGATAGGCAGTTTCTACAACGATTAAAGAAAAGTTCCTGAGCTATCTTTTAGCAACTAATTTCTTTTTAAAGAAAATCAAATTTACTTCAAACTAGGAAACATGTCATTATTAGCTATGTAATCTAACTGTGAAAACAAAAAACTGAGGGCCCCAAAAGTTTAAAGAAAAAGGGATTTTATTTTTGCACTATGCTTTTTCAAAGAAATACAAGTAAAAATATGCTTTCATTGGCTGTTTGAGGAAGAAATGAAAATGAAATGGGAATAAAAGAAATGAAAATGGGAGGAAGACACAGGGACAAAGAAAAGAGTAAAAAAGGTGGAGAACAAAACAGAAAAAGGAAAACTGAAGAAGGAAGGTTCAGGAGCAGGTGATGAGAAGGAGAGAAAGAAAAGGGGAGACCCAAACAAAGAGAGAGAGAGAGAGCGACTGAAGCGGAGAGCTTGACCGAGACGACAGGGATGGAAAGTTTGACCCAAATGAAGCTCCACATTGAGATGCTTAGAAATACATTCTGAAAAAAGGGATCTGCACTGAAGGAGAGACCAGATCAGAGGCCTTACACTGAGATCTTGTGGGATACTGCTGAGAAAAGTATTTCATGGGGAGACATGGCACTCTCTCCTTTTTGTCCTTTTCTCAAGGACTGGTTGTAGAAGAATGGTCCCTGCTCTTGATTTCGAGTTTGCCAAGGATAATAAAATACAGTTCTGGGTGGAAATATCTCCAGGGAGGCCCTTCTCCTACTGACCAGACCAGGTTTATTTTGCTTCAGCAAGAGAAAGGAAGACACATCAAAGAACCATGAAATTATTTAGGACCATCTCTCTGAGTTCAATGGATAGTACTGGAATGATCAAATGCAGGAATAGGATCAATTATAACAATTAAAGATAATTTTGAGGGGCCGGCCTGGTAGCGTAGTGGTTAAGTTTTCGTGCTCTGCTTTGGTAGCCCAGGGTTCATGGGTTCAGATCCTGGGTGTGGACCTGCACACTGCTCATCAAGCCATGCTGTGGCAGTGTCCCACATACAAAATAGAGGAAGACTGACACAGACGTTAGCTCAGGGACAACCTTCAAAAAGAGGAAGAATTGGTAACAGATGTTAGCTCAGGGCCAATCTTCCTTACAAAAATAAAGAAAAGATAAGATAATTCTGAATATTTAGAAACTGAGGTCAGGAATACAGTTTGTACAGTATGTACCATTCATGCTCACAAAGGTATGCAAGGTACTTACATCTCTAATAAAATGCTCAAGTGTGGCATAAGCAATGGCGATTCCATCATGCGTGCTTGTCCCTCTTCCCAACTCATCCAAGATGACCAAGGACTGTGATGTTGCTTTCCTTATAATTTCTGCTGTGTCAGTCAGTTCTTCCATAAATGTACTCCGTCCTTTGTATATGTTATCTGCAGCACCCATCCTACAAACAAGATGAAGACACCTTGATTTTTCTCTTAACTTTATTATTAGGAAGCCAGGCATTATTTTATGAACAACAAATATAAAAGATTCCTAAGAGTCTATACACTTTGAGCCAATAACAGCTGAAATTATATTAAACAAAAGAAAACATATGTTGGATATAAAGAGTGCCTAACATCAAATTTCACCCCGTAGAAACACTCTGGATAGAATCTGAGGCATTGGACAGAGCTCCTGAAAAGTACAGAAATCTCTGACTCTGCCTTTTTCTGACCAACATTTCAAACCAAAGTTTTGGTACTCACAGGGGAAAATAACACTTCTGTGTATCGCTCTGTTTAAAATCCACAAACACTAGGATACTGTACAATTAAAGGCTTTCCCCACTGTTTCCTTAAGAAGATTCCACACTGATATTATGAACTAGAGCACCACGCTGAAAAAATTCATTTACAGAAGATAAAACTTTTTACTAAAACTACATTTATAGAGGTTTAGTAACCTCAGATACTTAATACAGGTTCCTAAAGTAGACTTCATGGAACATAGTTCTTAGAGATGTCAAGAAACCGGTCTAAGAAATGTCAGGGTTTCTTCTCTGTGAGACTTCTCAGAGGTTTTACTATTCTACTGCACACAGTGCATTTCCTAGAGAGGGATCTGGTATACAGCACTTCTCTAACTCGTTTAACCATGGACCCCCAAAATTTCTCCCGGAGCACCTTGTGATAATAATGGTCTACAGAACACATTCAGGAAAACGCCTGTTTAGCACAAAAGGAAACTGGAAAGAAAAAAAAAGGAATAATCAGGTAATACTCACTCAAGGTCATGCAGTTAATAGCAAAACCTAAAATCCAGGTTTTCGACGTATTAGTCAGCTTTGTAAATTCTGGTAACTGTTTTCTCAGCAAAATACCTTCATCAATTTAGTTTTGCTACAACAGTTCACACGTGACCTACAGTGGCATAATGGACCTTTGACTTCTGGAGAAGCTCCTGGTGAAATCGAGCCTTACCCGTCCTGTGGCTGGAGCCCCGTCCTGGGCAGGGGAGATGGAGTGTAATGTTTTCCCCACAGATCGGGGAGCCCAGGAGGACTGCTCCGGTCATCAGTGGCATTTAGAAACTGCAATTCACTACAGCTATGATGGAGCTGATATGGTTTTACTCAAAGTGCTGTCAATTTTATCCATCTTAAAATCAGTAACTACAGAACATAATGTCTGAAATGTTGCTAACTCAGTAGCATTCTGGCTACTTTTTCAAAGTTCAAATGCTGTTATTTATCTCGATTTTCAATGTTTGCTTTGCTAATATTTCCCCTACCACAAAGTGAGAAGATTAAACTTTCCTACCTCTGCAACCACTCTGAATTCTCTAGAATCACAAAGTTTGACCCCAGTGAACATTGTTTGCTTTTATTCCTGACAGGTTGTGAGCTGACAAAAATAATGAATCTTTGGTTGATAATAAAATACTCTGATACGGCAAATATTTTGGGGGTCTTTGATTCTCAAGATTTAGAATAAAATAAGCTCTTAATGGATATGATCTTAATGCAACAGTTTATATATTATACTTAAGTGCTTTCTAGAAACACTACAGTAATAGAGTGGGTCTCATTAGGAATCTCAGGATTTGTAGAATGCTCTTGGGAAAGATATTCAAAGGTGAGATTTCAAATCAGGGGGAAAAGATGAATGACCAATCAATAAAAAAGATGCTAGCTAGGGCTACCCCGTGGCCAAGTGGTTAAGTTCGCGCGCTCCGCTTCGGTGGCCCAGGGTGTTGCTGGTTTGGATCCTGGGTGTGGACACGGCACGGCTCATCAGGCCATGCTGAGGTGGCATCCCACATAGCACAACCAGAAGGACCTACAACTAGAAAACACAACTACGTGCTGGGGGGCTTTTGGGAGAAGAAGGAGAAGGAAAAAAAGAAGATTGGCAACAGATGTTAGCGCAGGTGCCAATCAAAAAAAAAAGATGCTAGCTAATTGGTTATTTCAGAAAAAAATAAAGATGTGTCCCTATTCAAACCATATTCCAAAATATATTTACATGGAGTTAAAGTCTAACGTAAAAATAGAAACCATAAACATACCAAGCAGTAGAGACAAAATTTAATCTCAGGACAGGTGGGTGGATGGCTTTATATACGTGGCACCAAAATCACGCAGTAGTGATGTGCCTCATGGTATTACAAGGTTTCTGTCCTTAAGGAGGCAAGGCCAGACTTCAGGGGATCTTGGATGCATTTTTATTAAACAATGGTCCCAACTCTACTACTGGGCAGTGGTTTTCAAATATCCTTTTAGCTGTTAAATCCTTTGTTCAAAGCAAATTTTACAAAGCGCTCACTCTGCAGATGAGATAAAAGGAAGGCTGATTCGGCCAAGAATCCAGCACCATTAAGCCCCTTTTCCCATCCAGCGGAGGCTCTGTGGGACTCTTAACACCCTGCAGGACAGTTTGAAAGCTGGTGCATTAGGAGCCAGTGCATTTTCTATCACAATTTCATTTTTCCATAGCACCTGATAAGGTAGCAGTGCCGCTCAGCAGACCCTGAGGAAATGCTGGCTCACTGACCAGTCACTGAGGCCACTGGGGAAGCGTGCATTTGTAACTGTGGGAACTGTTCATTGATCGTTTCCGTTAACTTCTCTTAAGACATATAGTTTATTTTTCCAATAAATTTCAGCAATATAATGACTTTATATGATTCTGATGAACACAGAATTTTATCATTTAAAGACATTTTCCTTTTCATCTTGGTTACTAGCAAACAACTGAACAACACCTTATAATAACAAATAGCAACCCTGACTTTATTTTTTATCCTTTTTCCTCTTTGATCCAATGTCTTTGGATACCATTTTACCCTCTAACTATCTTTCTCTATTGTAGACATCCCAGCAAACTGCCTAAAATAAGTTTTGGAGTGAGGCAGGGTATAAATTAATTAACAAAAGGTTTATAATTTTTTATTAACTCATCAAGCATTTAGAAGACATACTACTGGACAATGATTCTGAAACTTTTCAAATGTTAAAATAGGGAGATTTAAGGAATTCCAGAACATATGTCATTAGCATCATTCTGTCTGTATTTATATTCAAATGTAGTGAAAAACGTAAAATGCATTCTTTAGGTTTCATCTTAGAGTGAGGAGACAGGTTACAGTTATGTGATTAAGAAAAAAAAATCAGTGCTATTTTTAGGATTGGCGGCTGCCTGATCGTTCTAATCTCCTCCTGCCTCCTCGCCTCTAACCCTCATATAGGTCAGCAAAGCTTAATAAAGCATAATGGAGAAAAGAGTTTATTACTTTCTAGAATCAGTTTCTAAAATCAAGAACACTTTCATGAAAATTTGAACAAGAGTTTGTTTTTATGAGATCTTGACATTTTAAGATAACATTCTAGATGTTTCTAAATTATAGCAAACAGGGTGGGCCTCTGTCTCTTCAAATTACAATTGCTGGGCCTTACGCAAGGAAAATGCTAGCATGAGGGAGAAATACTACAATTAACAGAGGGGGAAAAAAGGATTTTTCATATTGAATGATAAGTAATTGGAGTTTAAACATCAAAATTGGTAAACAGAGGCAACGACTATTTGCATTGCATCAGGATGTTTTGACATATTTTAAGTGCCTTTAAAAAATTATGGTAAAATATATATATATAACTAAATTTCACCATTTTAACACTTTTAGGTGTATAGTTCAGTGGTATTAAAGCACATTCACAATGTTGTACAGCCATCACCAGTGTCCATTAGCAGAACTCTTTCATCATCCCGAATAGAAACTCTGTATCCATTAAACACTAACTCCCCATTCTCCTCCAGCCCCCAGGAACCTCTATTCTACTTTCCATCTCTAGGAATTTGCCTATTCTAGGCTCTTCATGTAAGTGGAATCAGACTCTGTTTGTCCTCTAAGTGCTTCGTGTAGGAAGGTTTTTATGTTAGCTTATTTTGCCTTCTTTTTGAAATTGAAGAAGTTCTAGTCATTTCACTTTGCTAAAAAACTTTGCATAATTCTATCCAGCACGGGTATCTAATCTTCTTGGTTTTTTGTATTTTATGTAAATCTTACAAAAGGAGAATAATCTCCTAAATAACAAAGTACTCTAATTTTTGAGAAGGATGGTGTAAGGAATGAGGGAAAAAACCAAAAAATTCAAGTCCAAGAAGAGGAAAAAGCTGCAAATACCAATTATTAAAAGATGTGTAGATACCACATGGTATTTAAAAGGTATAAAAAATGTGTAGTAGATCTGTATTGCACTTAAACATAAATATTAATCCAGAAATGGAATGAAATCACAAATGATTTACCACTACATGTGCGCCCTTAAAAAAAGCCTGGAAGGGGGCTGGCCCCGTGGCGGAGTGGTTAAGTTTGCACGCTCCGCTGCAGGCGGCCCAGTGTTTCGTTAGTTCGAATCCTGGGCGCGGACATGGCACTGCTCATCAGACCACGCTGAGGCAGCGTCCCACATGCCACAACTAGAAGGATCCACAACGAAGAATATACAACTACGTACTGGGGGGCTTTGGGGAGAAAAAGGAAAAAAAAAAATCTTTAAAAAAAAAAAGCCTGGAAGGCCATATACCTAAACAACAGTGATTTCCAGGCGGTGGAATTACAGGTGATTAAAATGTTTTATCTCTTTGAGCTTTTCTACAGTTTCAAATTTTGCACAGTGAACAAGCATTACAATGTAATTAGAAAGACAAATGTTATTTTTAAAAATCACAAATGATACATTTAAGAACACTTTATACTCTATTGTATATTACATTAAGACAAGGCAAAATGATGGTAATCACCAGGTTAAATGACCAGTGTTCTTCTAGCAATATCAAAAATACTTTATTAGCAGCAATGAAGTTATTATAATAGACAAAAAACATTTCTTTCTCTAGCATGATTGTTTCTACTAACAGCTGCAATCAGATCACACTACAGTATTTAAAGTCAGTTTATAAAAACTGTAACACTGAACTGCAAATATAACCAAGCAAAAACCACTGTAACAATCTTTCAATGTCAATGGAAACATTGCTAAGAATCAAGACAGCAATCCAGGAAAATGCCAAATTTGTACTGACTCACATGAAACCATGTTCACTGGAACCATCTACACAGTATATGCAGGCCACTTAAAAAGGACACGGGTGTGTTTTCCTATCAAAGGAAACCCAAGATGTGCTGTCTGGGCAAATCACTCTCTAACACATCTACCAGTCCGCTCTGCGGGAAAGTTCCAAGAATTTCAAAGGAAAATAATTACAGCAAATGCTCTTTCCCAACCTTAACTATATCTGTGAAAACTATAAGTAATTAAGGTCATCAAAGGAAGGATAAAATTAATCAGTCATCAGGGGTAAGATTAATTAATAAGACTAATAGAGGGAAACCCAACACAACCAGAGGATGCATCCTTATAACTGAACACACATTATGACCTCAGGCCAATCACAATCTCTCTGATTCTGTTTTTCCTTCTGTAAAATGTCAAGAGTTGAAATTGAACAATGGTTCCTAAATCTGGATATGTTTCAGAGTCACCTGCAGAGGTTGTTAAACATAGAGTCCAAGAGTCTCCATCATCATACCAATTACAACCCTACCTCCAGGGGACCTGCATTCAAGGGATGTGCCCAGGACCTGCACTTCAAACCAAATCCACAGGTAACTTGGAAGCATTAAACTCATACAACCACTTTCCATCAAAAAGACAAAGTGAGAGATCTCCTGTTTGCTAGACACAGCAAAAGGAGCTAAATAAACCATAGAGACATTCGGAAGGCAACATTTCTGATGCCAATAAAATTCCTAACAGCTGGCTCATTTAGTAAAATATCACTTCTCATGTGGTTGTTAGTGTTGGTATTTACTACCAAGTAGACGATGTGCACTGATTCAAGAAGTTTGCTTTCTGTCCTATATATATATATACATATAATAGAGTACAAATACTCCACAGTAGGTGCTCCATCAATGTTTGATGCATTAAACTAAAGTGGGCAAACAAATCAGTTATCATCCACACAGTCAAAGCAAACATTTAAAATAACTTAAGCACCTAAATGTGTACTACCTTCCAATTCTCTCTCAAAATAAACACACTAGTGTCATTTGAATACACAGCAGTCCTGTAGCGGGTGCCCTAAGAGTTTATGTGGGTAGCACGGCATAAAAATTATTAACCAGGGACAACATAATGTAAACACTCCTTTCTACCAACATTTGACATAAATAGAAATAAATTATGCTGAGAGAAGCCAATTGTTTTGCTTTTTTTAAACCAGACAATAATTCATTGCTTTTCTAAAACTTACTGGGTCTGAAGAGTTGAATGAGGTTTAAGTTTGCATTTATCAGGATAATAAACAACAGACCTTGTTTCAGTGAAGCACTCAAAGATGTTAATGATCGTCGGAAACAGGTGTCTAGAAATATTTCACTGATGAGTGCATATATCACATTACACTGATATAAATATAGTAAATAGAGCCAAATGTATATGTTTGCCAAAATTCTACTTTGAAAATAAAAAAAGCTTCTTATTCAGGAAAAGGTTCATACGAGGTTATACCATTCAGAAAGCAGCCTCCCAGAGCCTCTTGTCTGTTCACAGCTTCCCACACGTTTATTTATGCTTCTCACGGCACAGTGCACAGCACAGCGCAGGCACTCAATGAGTACTGACGGCAGGCATGACTTTAAACCTCCTATTGCAAATGTCCAATTCATAATACAAAAATAACCAATTTTAAGAGCAAGTTTGGAGCCAAATTTTATGCATATAAAAGTTAGATTTCAACATTTTTTCCACTGAGTACAAAAAGGATTTTAAGTTATTTAGAATAGCAACACATTATCACGAAAGAATTACAATAAATATGAAACTAAGATTACAAGCCATAGAGTAGATTCTCAAATTTGAGACAGCAAATTTAGCACAAGCTTCTAAAATGCTAATTCTGGGGTCTCACCCTGGAAATTCCAATTTAACAGGTCTCAACAGGCCTCAGAGAGCAGCATTTGTGTGTGTGTGTGAGAAGATTGGCCCTGAGCTACCATCTGTTACCAATCTTCCTCTTTTTACTGAAGGAAGACTGTCGCTGAGCTAACATCTGCGTAGTCTTCCTCTACTTTGTATGTGGGATGCCACCACAGCATGGCTTGATGAGCGGTGTGTAGGTCCGTGCCTGGGATCTGAACCCACCAACCCTGGGCCACTGAAGCGGAAGGTATGAACTTACCCACTATGCCATTGAGTCGACCTGAGAGCAGCATTTTTAACAAGCAACTCTATGATTCTGATGCCACTGTTCTAAAAATCATGCTAGAGAAATACACCCATGGAGAAGAGAAGGGAAAAACTAAACCCAATTTGTTCCTACATCTGAGCCTTGAATTGAGCTCTTGCCTTCTTGGCAGCCAAGACAAAAGGAATGAAAGAGGAAGCAGCCACTGGCTGATAACAAGAGGCCTGGCAGTTTGTCAGGGAAGGACAGTAACTCACTTCAACCTTTCTGTTAGGTACAGCATGCACATGGGGAAAAGAAATTCCTTAGCATTAAACAAAAAGTGATTTATCAGATGGCACTTCATGTAAAAGATATTAAGTAATAGAAATGCAAATAACCTTATGAGCAATTTTGGAGAATATACAGAAACATTATCAAACGAGTATTTTTTACTCTAACTTAATTTTAAAGCATAAGGACCAACTTTTACACTCTGCTGGCGGGATTCCAAACTGGTCCAGCCTCCTTCAAGAACAGGAAAGACACACATTCCTCACACTGTACAGTCCCCCTCCTAGATAAAGCCTAGACTCAAAATAAGTGATTCATGTGCACAGGAGACATGTGTAAGACAAGTAACAGTACTGTTTGCATTTGCAACAAATTGGAATCATGTAAAACATCACTGAAGGAAAATGGATAAACTGCAGTATATGCATACAATGGAATATCATAACTAGACAAAAACGAGTCAACTAGAATTATACGTATCCATATGGATGAATTTCATAAATATAGCACTGAGGGTGAAAAAAGCCACTTGCAGAAGAACACATAGTGTGATATGGTACATACTAAGTTTAAAAGCATGTCAAATAATTCTATTTATCCTTTCAAAAAACATACCTATGTGGTAAAAATATAGAGAAATGCATAAGATGGAAACCAGAGTCAAGAAGGCAGTGACTCTGGACAGGGTAGAGGGAAGAGGATCAGCGAGGATTATGGGTCCAGCTGTCTTGGCAACACTTTCTTTAGTAGGGTGGTAGCTCCATGGGGGATTATTATATGTCTGAATTATTTCATAATAAATAAAGAAAAATGATTAACATTGAACTATATCCTAGTAAAGATCCTAGGGACATAACTGAATGTGGTCCACACAGAACCCTTTCCAATGACAACAGGAAGGAGGGCAAGGATGGGGGAATGGACAGGGAACAGGGTCCTTATACTAGGCAGTGCATTCCAGATGGAGCTCTCTGAGGTTAAAAAGACCAGTGAAATTCTGCAGAGAAGATACACTGCGGCCACTAAAAAGTACGAGACTAATCTGTATAAACTGATAGAGAAATTCGTCCCCCACATATTGGGAAATAAAAGCAAGCCAGATAATAATAACGCTTAGTATAATACCATTTAAAAAAAGAGAAGATTTGGGGCCAGACCATGGCCGAGTGGTTAAGTTCGCATGTTCCGCTTCAGCGGCCCAGGGTTTTGTCAGTTCGGATCCTGGGCGTGGACATGGCACTGCTCATCAAACCATCCTGAGGCAGTGTCCCACATCGCACAACCAGGAGGACCCACAACTAGAATATACAACCATGTACTGGGGGGCTTTGGGGAGAAGAAGGAGGGGGAAAAAAAAGAGAAGATTTATGTATACTTAAATTTGTGGGAATTTGTAAGAACCATTAATAGTTGTTGACCTGGGGCGAAGGTAAGTTGCACTTTATACGCTATTATACTGTTAAATAGATTTCATAATAAGCATTTACTACTTTTATAACTAAACAACTGAGCTCTCCAGCAAGGGCTTGGAGAAATGCTTCTCAACCCTGGCTGTACTTCAAAACCACCTGGACACTTGTAAAATTCAACTTTTGGACCCCGCCCCAGGCCAACTTAGAACCTCTGAGGGGAGGGTCCAGGTATCAGTATTTTTTAAGATCATCATTAAAAAAAATCCAATGTGCATCATGGGTTAAAAATCATTGTCTTAGATGTTAGATGTGCAAATGGCAATGTTTCTGTCTTGAAAATTAAAGACACCAATCTTGTATACTGATCCAGACGGAGAGCCATCAATTCCTAAAGGAGGAAGAGCTAGGGTTCTTGATAGGCTGGGCTGAAAACTTTTTGGAAAAGCAAGGTCTGATATGTTGAAGTACTCGGGAAGATTTAAAGCTTAGAATGCCAAATTCCATGCTCCTGAGCAGTGAAGAGAAATTTGCCCTGGAAAAAAATGCCATATGAGCATTTCACTAGACTCCTATAAAACATCTCATTTTGACTGACTTTTTATTTTTCTGGGGGGAGGCGGGGAGGTTGTACTTTTGTTATATGTTTATTTCAGAATTTAAAAAATATTCATAAAGAAAGGAAAAAAAATCACCGTAATCCCATATCCCTCATAGTATTTTGAAATATAGCCTTCTATTTAAGCGGTTTTCTCTCCACATATTTACATACACAATTTTTCAAACAAAAGTGGGGTCATACCGAATGCCAGGCTTTGTAACTAGCTCTTTTTTCACGTATTGTAATAAGACTATTCTTTCATGGAATACTGTAACCTCTGGATGGGCCCACCAAGACTAGGCAACTGCAAAATGTATCCCCCACAAGTAGCTGAATAAACTGATGGGTCTGAAAGAGTTAATTCAGAATGAGTACTACTATACCGAAACAATGAATCTGGTGTTGGTAAGGTTTAAAGCTTAGTTGTTCTTTCACACAATGACTGGTAATCGATCCAGCTCCTTCAGGCTGCTCCTGATTCGTGAGATAAAGGCATGTCATCATGGCATCCGCATGGAGCAGGAAATCGTGCTCCACATGAGCACTGTTCCATGTCAGCCACTTCCTGAGGAGCATTTCAAAACCTGTGAAGTTAGCATCATCAAACTTTCGATTTTGCAGATGCAAAAACTGAGGCTAAGTTTAGAAAAGGGAGAACTATACTAACATATATATATGAAGACAGACTTTTAAATCCAAAATACTAATGACACAGACTCTAGAAGGAAGAAAACTAAAATTTACTGAGTACCTACCATGTGCTAGGCACTCTACGTACTTAATTTTATTTAATTCTCACAACAATCTATGATTTAAGCAGTATTATCTCCATTTTATAGGTGAAAAAACTGAGACAGTGAGAAGAATTTGGCAAATAATTGTTAAGTGGCAAAAGCGGGATTTATACCCAAGTATAATACGTCTGATTGTTTTTTTATCATGGCACCATACTTCTTTCAAGGCCTGGGGAGGATGAAGTAACCAGTTCATGGAAAGGAAACTGGTGAACTTGTATTGAAACCTGAGTTTTCTGCCCTAAAGCCTCCAGGTCTTCCCACATATAGCCTATCTACTCACAGTTTGGGGGCACTTAATATTAGCAAGAGAATAGAGAATCCTATTGACCCACCCAGAACAGTGCAAAGTCTGGGATTTTACCCTATTTACATCAAGTTAACCCAACACTGTTTCATGGATGCTGGCAGAAGACATGAAAACCCTGGGCCAGAGACAAAGGAATTTATTACCCATGTTGGTTTGCATCAGCTGTCAAGTCCCACAGGGGCAATGCGGAGGGCTCAGCATGGATGCTGTGCACGCAGGGGCTTTGCACTATAAGACAGGAAGACTGAGCTCGGGGGATTCACCGCTTGTGTGACAAACAAAGGCAAGGTTCCTCTTTGAGGGGAGATGTCACCTCTTCCCTCAAGGTTGCTTGCTGCAAGCACAACCCTGAAAAATGGGAAATGGTGCAGGCAGAGAGCAATCAGGGGCTTTCCTGGCATAGGCATAGGGACATGCATGGACACTCAGGGCCCATGCAGACTGCTTCTATAAACATGATCTTAAGGTTCACACAACAACAGCTACTCAAATGGCAAAGCGTAGGAGAATGGCCCATATTTCAGCGTTTAAATCTTCATAATCCACTTATTTCCTTTTTAACTGACTCAAATGATCCTTTGCTAATTAATGAATGTTTTAAAGTTGTGATCAATCTTGCAGTATGGGAGGTCAATATCTGTGTGTTTTACATTAATGAAAACTTCCAGAACAAGGTGAAAATAGTTTCATTTCTAATTAACTTTACCTTATATTATTAATAGCTACACCTACTACCATCCTGAGTGAGTACGGGACACAAAATGGAGTGGAGTTCTTTTCATCAAATAATATACAATATCATGATGGCATGGGATAACCAGCTATGAACTTAGATACTGAAATAACTCAGCGTCCAAAAAAGTAGTACTTTGAGAATTCAGAGTAAACAAGTTATGGTGGGATGAAATGATCAAGGTAAGCTTCATGGATACGCAATTTAAAATAATAACTAACATTTACTGAGCAACAATTACATGGCAGGTCCTAGGTTAAGTGTTTTATGTGCATCATTTAATTTAAACTACACAATAACCCTAGGATATAAGTATCACGAGTATCCCCATTCTACAGAGAAAGAAACTGAAGCTCAGAGAATCTACTCGCCAGCGGGGTCTGATACTAAAATTTGCCTGAGCCTTCCCACCTCATGATTGGGAGGCCAGATTCACCACAGACTGAGCAGTGAAGCTTAATGTGGATGTTCAAGAAGTCCTAATCTCCTCTTACTCAGCATCATGGAGGAGGTGCTCCTGAGGGTGGCCAGGACACACTTATGTTCATGGCACCAGAAAACTAACCTTTCACTCTTTACCTGTGTATAAATGATAATTTATCCTGCCTGTACCTACACTTAAACGTTTTCTTTATAAGACCAAATATAACATAGAAATCTGATGACTTACTGAGTCCTGTGGAAAAACCTAGTCAAGCTCCAATGTACTATTTTATATGGTATTTGAATCCCAGGGGATGTTTTGGCAGGATTTCAGAAATCTGGACTAAGGAACATACTTTTGTCAATATATTACTTATTCTCTTATTCACATTAAAATTCTTATTGTCAGTTTTCCCACAAATATTTACTGCACACCTACTATGCACCAGGCATAAGAGACACAAACATGTTCAGAACAAGCACAATTTCTGTCTCAGTGGAGCTTGTGGCTCAAGAATAACATAATCAAGCATTTGTTTCATGAACTCTAACTGAATGGACCCAAGAAAAACTAGTCTGAATGATATTACCCAATACATACATCTGGGTAGTCTTATTATAAAAATTGTTGTCTAACACAGTAAACAGTTTTTTTTAAAAGTTGTTCTCTTAAGTAATTTGTTTGGCTTTCTGGGTACTGTGGACTATTCTAACTGAACAAGTTTATCTTTGTGGAAACCTTGGGGACAAACTTGCGGCTAATCCACAGTAGTGCTGGTCATTAAGTGATATATATTCTAAGCCTCATTCCGGGCTCAACATTAAACCTTCATCCTTATTTTGACTTGCGCTGTTCTGGATTTCCTGTAAGCTGCCCTAATTCCTTTTGGGAAGACGGCAGGATAAATATGAACAAATGAATGAGCAAGGAAATAAGCACACATGCACAAACACTTCTCCAGCAACATACAATCTTACTGCATCGTAGTGATTTGTTTCTCCATCTCCCTTACTACACTTGAGGTCCCCAAGGGCAGGTAAAACTGTCTTACTCAGCTTTGTATTCCTAATGTTTAGCATAAAACTCTGACGCACTGTAATATTTTAATAAAAATATGTGTTTAATACAACAGAATTCTGATCTCATTATTGGGCCAAAGCTAAAGTCCTGCTAACAGCTCTACAGTTTCTACTCATGACCTGGAAATGTCATGGCCGTCTTACCATGTAGCCTCACTATTGTGCCACACGCTACAAGTTTACAAGTTAAGATTATTTCTGAAATCAGATCCTCCTCCTCAGTTTCTCAGTGTTACTAATAAGCACCACCATTCTCTTCTCTTGGTCACTTAGGCTTGATGCTTTAATCTTTGTCTCTAGCTCTTCATCTTTCTTTCTTCATCCATTGTAGTTGCCAAGGCCTGTCAATTCTAACCCTACAACATCTCTCCTCTGTCCTCTGTCCACTTCCACCAGTCTAATTAAGATGCTCAGGATCTCCCCAAGAACGACTACACTACATCATCCCTTCAGAGTCCATCCCTCACAGTGCTGCCAGACTAATCTCCCTGGAACCTAAACTGAGCTCTGATCACATCACTTGCCTACCCACAAGTCTTCAAGGACTCTCCACTGTCTATGGGACTAGTTTCCACTTGCCTGATCGTGACTTAAGGGTCAACTCATTCAACAGCCCTGTTCTTGAGTGTCTCTTATGTATGTACAAAGCAAAGTTGTAGGTTAAGGGAGGGGAAAGAGAAATGCACAAAACAAGAAACTCATCTTCCAAGAATGGACAACACAATAGTAGAGGTGGACATGTACACAAACAACTATGAAACCAAAAGTGGTAAGAGCTTTAAAAGAGGAGGATACATGCATGATTGAAGTAAAGAATTGAGAGCGATTAGATTACTTCTGGCTATGGAAATCAAGGAAGACTTCATGAAGGAGTAGGCATCTGAGCTAGATCTTGAACACCACATGGGATTTTAACAGAAAAAAAATAGCAGGAGGGGTATTTCTGGCACAGGAAATAGTATAAGCTGAAGACGACAAATGGGAAAGCACATAATAGCTTTCTAGAATTCAGAAAGAACTGTTTGGTTGACACTTAAGTAGGTGAGGGAAAGAAACAGAAGACTGGAAAGATTGGTGGTTATCTGGTGGGTCTTGTATGACACACCCAGAGATCTGTATTTACTATAATGGGGCCCATTAGAGGTTTCGGAGCAGGAGAATGATCCGATCATAGCCGTGCCCTGACAGGCACCTAACAGAGACATGAAAACTGACTGGAGAGAGGAGAAAATGAAGGCTGAGCGAGCAGTGAGAGTTCCTGCAATGGTGTGTACTAAGTAATGGATGCCGGAGTCACACCTGAAGCAGTGAAAACTGAATGACGACTAGACAAAGTAGGTGCTCAATCATGTCTGTTGGGGACACCACAATCAGATTCTCACACATATTTCATCCATTTCTTTCCTGCTTGATGGAAGAGCTTCTCAATCCAGGTGACACAGTACAGGTCTGGAGTTTCAGGGCTACCATCAGCCAGCCCAATTAGGCTGCAGTGTGTGGCACCTACAGCCCTGGATCCACCTCTGTCCAAGCCAGGTGAGACTCGCCCCCAAGACACTTTGTCCAGGCCTCACTCTTCTCAAGGCAGCCTAGGAGACAGAATACACCACGTCTCCTTTCCATGTTTTCATCAGTCAGAACCCTAGGTGTGTGTCCTCCTCTGTGGTTCCTGGATCCAACATCAAGTCTGTATTGCCCGACACTTCTTAGGCTTTATCCAACTCTCCACCTCACTCACCTCCTAAACCAGGTATTGGGCGCCTTGGAAGAGCTGCCAAGTAACCAGAAACTCCGCTATATCCTCAGTCTCTTCTCCTCAAGGGCACTCCCTCACTTCCCTCTCCAGTCCTTCCCCTGCAGCCCTCTCAAGAAATCACCATTCATTTCCTTAGACCATGTGACACCTCAGGGGTCTCCTGCTCATCACTCTCACTTTTAGGTTCTACCTTCTTATAATAAAAACTGCTCCTTTGAGGTTGTGCCATTTGACCATAACATCCTCCCTCTTTTCATGTTGTCAGCTACTCAACTTCAAATCATTCATTCACCCAGATGTTAGTACCTGGCGTACATCTTCCTCCGAACCCCAAGAGCCCTGCCATAATTTTGGTAGACTTAATGTCCATATGGCTAAACCAGCCACTATCTAGATCAATCCTAGATTTCCTCTTCGCCAGTCTCCTTCTCCTCTACTCAACCCCAGCCATCCAACACCAAGGTCACGTCTTGGACTTGA
The DNA here is from genome assembly GCF_021613505.1 of Equus quagga. NCBI lineage: Eukaryota > Metazoa > Chordata > Mammalia > Perissodactyla > Equidae > Equus > Equus quagga. The sequence continues at coordinate 126,787,581 of NC_060273.1, forward strand.
TCATAGGCCTGAACTGTTTTACCTCAAAAGCAGCCGTTCCAACAACCTCCTGTCCTTCCAGCTCATTCAACACTTCCACCATGCTTGTTCAAGGCTCACAGGACTCTGGCCCACCTACCATCTACTGTCCCCTGTTCTGTCAGCCCTCTCCTTGTTTAAGGTCCACAGTCCACACACACTTGCAGATTCCTGAGCTCCTTCTGCTTTTTCACTCACTTGTCTGGAAGAACTCCACCCTGTACTAAGCTGACTGCCTATTTCAAGCCTGCACCCTAAGTGCTGGAAAAAGCCATCTTTGAATATCTTCTCTCTCCCCCTACTTTTTTTGCCCTTGCTATTTATTTGTTGAAGGAGCCAGTCATTTGTCCCGCGCTTTCCCACAGTCTAGATTTTACTGATGGCATCCCAAAGGTGTTGTTTCTGTTCCTCTACCTTTTTTCCCTCATAAATTGGCAGACAGACCTAAAGGTCTGAATAGATTTGACTGTGTGCCAGACTTCACAGGTTGAGTTACAAACTCTTCCTGAATGTCTGGTTGTCTCTCTTTTGATAACATTAGCAGCCATTTCTAATTATTGCCTAGATCTATTTTTACATTAGAGATTGCAAAAAAAGGGTGATAATCTAACTTTATCATTCCTTCTTTATTTAATAGCTGGAACACACTTCTATAAAGAGAAAATTCCTCTCATTACCTATTTGGAAAGGCAGGATAGCTGCTTGATTCTTCCCCTTTATTTTTCAATTTTCATTCCCCAAAGTGACTAATGATTTTTCGTTTTAAGTATTACTCTGAATTCAGTCTAATATCCTCCCAGGTGATCGATGCATTTCTTTTTAGAATCATAAATTCATGTATATAACTATATCCCCCTTAAACATGTTCAAGTCAACCACTCAAAAACAAAACAAGTCCCCTATCAGATCTCTCACCTCCTCTTCCCAGCCAATCTGTCTCCATGTCACCTGTACTAACATTCGCCATTTCCTGACCTCTCACTTGCTCCTTAACCCTCGTTAACTGGAGTGTGGCCCCACCCTCCACCAAACAGCTCTTGCTAGGGTCACTAGTGACATCCATTTTGCTAAGACCCAAGTTGACTTTTCAGGTTTCATCTCCCCGGACCTTTAGGCGCTGCTGGCCACTTCCTTCCTCCTGGAAGCACTCTTCCCCTTGCTCCCATGACACTGAGGCCAGGGTGTGTCCCACCTCTCTGGCTACTCCTCCTCTGTGGGTTTTTCAAGCTTCTTACTCAGCTCTGCAACGTTGGCAGTTCTAAAGCTCAGTCTGGGAACATTATCTTCTCCATGATCCTCTCTGCCAGGATGAGCTCATCCACAGCCAGGACTTCACTCACCACTTGTACAAAGACTGCTTACAACAAATTTACAGCATTACCTTTTATCTCTCCCTCTGAAGTCTAAACTTTATATCCAACTGCCTACATGACGGCTCCCCTTGAACGTCTCAGAGCATTTCTACTTACTATGCACAAAGATAAAATCAGGATCCATGAAAAAAATCACCATCTTCCAGTAAATGCTAGCATCCTCCACCCAGAGGCACCAACCACTGTCATGTCCGACAACGCCATCTATCTCAGCCACAGAACCCATCTAGCACCAAGTGCTGCTGATTATTTCCTGAACACCTTTCAAATATGACTCCTTTCCACTTAAACTAACGCTACAAACCTAGTCCAAACTACTGATACCTCTCACCAAGGCCACTGCAAGAGCCTACTGAGCAGGGTACTCTGATCTGCCGTGTCCTTTCTCCGAATACTCTCTGCACTGCAGCAGTGTGGACACGATCAGGCCAAGCCCTGCTTCAAAGCCTGCAGTGATTCCCCAGGCTCCTAGGATAAACACCCTGGGTAACTTGCCCTTTCCTATTCTTCAGCTTCATCTAGAATCTTGCTCCTCTAGAGGGCCACCCCTCAGTCCCTTGTCTCACGGTGTCTTTTTTAATGTGAAAGGACCTTTGCACATGCTGCTCCGTCTGTCTGAAATGCTCTTCCTTCCTTCGATAGTTAACTCGTGCTTCAGATAGGTGCTCAAGAGTCACTTGCTAAGGGAAGCCTTCCACTGACCTTCCTGACGAGATCACACCCCGTATCACAGGCTGTCACAGCATCTTGTATGCAGCCTTTCTAGATGTGTCACAGTTGCAATTTTACATTTCTTTGTACAATTTTTTGGTTAATGCTCATCTTCTCCGTCAGGTAAGCTTCATGAAAACAGAAACTATGGTTGTTTTGTATTCCCAGTGCTTCTCATATGTTAGACGCTAAGTTAGTATATACTGGACAAATGAACAAATGAAAATGAATGGATAAACACCCAAATTTCTTGAAATTAGTGTGGTTTGTCCTTTTTCAGAAGACTTATACTTGCTCTCACTGAATGTACTTAATAGAAAGTATTCTATATAAAGGGCACAGAATGTGCTTATGCATTGATAAGAACGTTATTATACTACTATTATAAATACGTGGTCATCATAAAAGTTAGCTGTTATTATTATCACTGAAGTCATTCCTTATAGCAGAAACTGTTTTCTGGTTGCCTCTGAATCCATTCCCAAACACTGTGTCCCTTGTCTAATTCCATTATAAAAACTGGACAAAACCAAATTCTTACTTTCTTTTCCCTCGCAATTATGCCCATAAGACACAATCCTCGTTAGTGAAATATAAGTGGAAGTTTTCTGGGAAGCCTCTGAAAAGGTACTGATCTCCTGAAAAAAATGGGGAAGCTTTGGCATTCCTTCTCCTTTTTCCCTTATGTGAATACGAATATGATGTCTGGAGTCACAGCAACCATCTTGCAACTATGAGGTAAAGGCCAATGAATTGCAGAGCCCCTGAAATATCAGAAGCAGCTGCCTACCTCAAGCCTTCTTGTTATATGAGAAAGTAAATTCTTATTTTCTTTTCTATTACTTGTATCTAAAAATATTCCTAATTGATATTCTGCTCACTAACAAGATTCTCTTCCAGATAAATCACCTTACATTGCCCAAGATGTTTTTCCTTTCTTTCTTTTTCTTTTTATCTTTTTTCTCTTTATTAAACTTCTATCACTCTTCTTAATAAAATGTAACCAAAATAAAATACCTAGCATATTTTTCTTGCAAAATAGAAGATTAATTACAACTTTAAAAACTAAAGAAAGCTTCTTTAGATTTCTTATATTGAGTTAATTTACAAATATATTGAGATCAAAATAACATCTGTTTGGTGATACGGCATCAAACGGAATTTAGGTTGCTTTGTTTTGTTCACTCTCAGGTTAAAAACCAAGCTTTGAAGCATTTTCCAGCTATTCAGGCACGTCAGTGTTGGCATGTGACAAATTCTGATGTTATTTCAGAGTCAAATATTAAATAAATACGAAGTGGATAACAGATCAGATACTTTACACACACAGCTTGACCATATACTATAGACTACATTTTCTAAAAATGTACATATAAGAAGTATAAATGGAAATTTAAGAACTGATAAATCTAAATAAATAGATTAAACAATGAATTCTCGTTAGTGAGCTATTTTACATCTAGTTATTTTACCCATATTCCCAATGTGGCATGCAATTTATGTTTACATGTTGAGGGTAAGACCTAGTCAGTTGTATGTAACGTTCTTAGAGTAAAAAAGAATAAGAATTAACTTATCTTGGGCCAGTGCCTCTTTCACTCTGCTCTCAGCTCCCCACCTATAAAGCAAGGAGGGTGGGCCGGTTTTCAGGCTGCCCTACAGGCCACAGCCAAGCCTCCGAGCTCCCATCTCTGATTAAGGGAGAGCAGACCTGCTTCTATCTGTCCAAATACTGATCTTCTACATAAGAATTTCTTTAAAGTAAGAACCCAGTAACTAAAAATAACTTGAAAACTACTGGACAAAATGATCTCCAAGGTCTCTTCTGGTATTAATATTCATGATGAAATGATTTCTTCAAGCTCCTGAGCTCTAAATATTTTAAGAGGAAATCTATTCATCTAAATATGAACATAAAAATAAAATTCATGTGACAGTGTGGGCTTGATTTATTTTCAGAAATACATTTAAATGGAACTAATGTTTTTACCTTGTGAAAATGCCATCCACAATTCCAATTGTTGCTTCCTCTGCAGGAACATAGGAGCCAATCTGAGCCATGACAGTAATCAATGCCACTTGTTTTATGTAGGAGCTCTTTCCACCCATGTTTGGTCCAGTAATTATCATCACTCTCTCTGAGTCCCCCTGGAAAATTAAAAAGCAATTTCACTCATAGTACCAGAGAGCTTTTATATAATATCTACACATTATTCCATGGGAATGCACTAGGCAAAATATGGCTTTGTGGTACTTAAATATGTCACCAATTAAGTATCACAAAGGGAAAGAGAACCTCTTTGTCTTCAACTTGAACCGTGCTATTGTAGAACAGGGAATTCTTAGCAGCATACAAGGTTGTTTCTGGGTATAAAAAAGGAAATAACAAGAAGCAACCTAAATGAGACTACCATGGCTTTCTCATTAAATATTCATTAACCTGCCTATGTGTGTGTTTTGCATATGACTTGCATTTAAAATCTATCCATTTCCGTTTGCCCATGTTAAAGCTACAGGCATTATATATCTAATTGCCCAAAGCTCTGATTTGGGCTGACAGCACGTGAATTTTTCCACTTACAGACAGATGACTGCTAAAGAGATTGATAATATCAAATTCTAGATGTTGGTTTTATCAGCATTTAATTATTCACTGGCATTTCACCAGAGCATGTGAAAGAGGCAGAAAAGCTGAAACACATGCAATGATTTAATTTCTAGAACTTGCCTATATTAGCCAATTACAGTACTTGCTATGTACAGTCTCATCCTAAGGGAAATTGTCCCACTGCAGCCCTTTGCAGAGGAGTTAGCTCAAGGCATCCAGGTGCTGTGCTATGTGAACCCACCACCCTTGGCAATACCTGCCTGGTCAAGAAGAGCCCACCTGTAACTGACCAACAACCTAAGAGGCGGCCTCACATAAAAGCTCTTCCAAAACTGGGCCAACCAATAATCTCTTGGGAGTTTAAACTGAGAACCGGGGCGAGGTCCAATCAGCAGTAACTGGAGCAGAGGTTGAAAAAGAACACAGAATGAGGCCATAAGGCACTCATAGGGGACCATGAGCAAGAAATGATAAAGAAACAAAAGTTATTCTAGAGCAGGGGGTAAAGAGGGCAGTCAGTAATGATGGGGAAGAAAAAAGAAAGAAAGAGCCAAGGGGAGTTGAGAAACCTCATGCAAACAATGGGGTATCAAAGTAAAACATTATAAAGTCTTATTGTTGAGGAGATAAAAAGAAAACCTGCTCCATCTCTACAGCGGTCTGATGTAATTAACCAGACATTTCCAGCCTCCCCAAAGCCAAGCTGTGCTAGAGAGCCTGTTCGTCCTGTGTGATTTCTTTCTCTTACGGTTACACGTGGCTTAATAACGAGCCTCCTGAATATCCACACTTACAGGAATTTGACTGAATCTTTGTTTCTTGGCAGAGTAAGAACAAGGAAAGAAGCTTGGTACAAGCAGAATGATAAAACTAGCGGATTAAAATAAAATGAATTCCAAGGCCAGCCCAGTGGGGTAGTGGTTAAGTTCGCACATCCCACTTTGGTGGCCTGGGGTTAACTGGTTGGGATCCCGGGCACAGACCTACACACTACTCATCAAGCTATGCTGTGGTAGGCATCCCACAAATAAAATAGAGGAAGATGGGCAAGGACGTTAGCTCAAGGCCAATCTTCCTCAGCAAAAGGAGGAGGATTGGCGACGAATATTAGCTCAGGGCTAATCTTCCTCAATAAATAAATAAATAAAATAAAATAAACTCCCCTACAGAGATGAAAAATAATAAGCCTACTATAAACAAGCAAATATTTGGCATAGCCAAATATTTTGCAAATTTAAACAAAAGGAACAGATTTCTTTTTTAAAACTGGCAAAAATGAGAAGAAAATCTGAATAATCCTATATTTACTAAGAAATTAAATCTGTAATTTAAAGCCCTTCCACAAGAAAAACTCCAAACCCAGAGAACTTCCCCACTGAATACTTCCAAACATTTAAGAAAGAAATAGCACTAATCTTATAAAAACTCTTCTAGAGAACAGAAGGAGAAGAAACTCTTCCCAAATCACTGTAGAAGGTCAACATAATCCATAATCTTGATACCAAAACTTGACAAGAACACTACAAGAAAGAAAAATTACAGGCCAATTTCTTCCAAAAGTACAAATGCAAAACTCCTTCATAAAATATTAATAAGCCAATCCAGGGATATATTAATCATTTAGAGTTTTTGAAGAATACAAGGTTGGTTTAATATTCAAAAGCAAATCAATGTAATTCATCACATTAACAGAATAAGGAAGAGAACTCATATAATGATCTCCAATGACACAGAGAAAGCATTTGATAAAATTCAATACCCATGTATTAAAAAAAAAAAAAGTAGGGGCCGGCACGGTGGCATGGCAGGTAAGTTCGCATGCTCTGCTTTGGTGGCTCAGGGTTCCCGGTTCAGATCTGGGGCGCAGATCTATACATCACTTATGAAGCCATGCTGTGGCAGGCATCCCACATATAAAGTAGTGGAAGATAGGCATGGATGTTAGCTCAGGGCTAATCTTCCTCAAAAAAAAGGGCAGGAAAAGGGAACAAAAGATATAACGATTGCAAAGAAAATAATGAAACTGTCATTATTCCTATATGTCATGATTGTGTTCCCAGAGAGTCTAAAGAAATCTACAAAAATTATTGCAATCAATAAGTGAATTTAGCAAGATCTTTGGGTATAAATTCAGTATACAAAAGTCAACTTTATTTCTACATTTTAGTAACAAGTAAATAAAAATTAAAAAAAATTTGATAACATAATTTACCACAGCATCCAAAGAAATCAAATACCTACAAATAAATCTAACAAAATCAGCAAGTACCCTATACAGAAAACTACAAAAGACTACTGAAAGGAATTGAGGAATACTTAATTAAATGAAGGAAGACACCATGTTCACAGACTGGAAGGCTCAATATTGCAACGCTACAATAATTAAACTAGTTTGATTCTGGCACAAAGATATACAAAAAGACCAGTGGAACAGAAAAGAGTGCAGAAACAGACTGACGTGTATACAGTCTCTGGATTTATGACAAAGGTGACACCGCAGCACAGTGGACAAAGGACAGTCTTTCCAATAACTGGTGCTGAATTGAAAGGACATCCATGTAGAAAAATAAAAATCTTGATTTCCTAACTTACATCATAAACAAAAATCAATTCCTAGTGGATTACAGATTTGAAAGGGGAAAACAATAAAGTTATTGGATGGTAACATATGACCTTGGAGTAGACAAAGATTTCTCAAACAGATCACAAATCACAATTAATTATAAAGGAAAAGATTGAAAAATTGGAGTAGATTAAAATTAAGAACCTCTATTCATCAAAACAGGCTATTAAGAGAATGAAAAACTACAGAACAGAAGATATGTGTATTATGCATTTCCCAAAGACTTGAATCCAGTATACATAAAGAATTCCTACAAATCAAAAGGCAGCCCCAAGAAAAATGGTCAAGAAAATTTAAAAGGAATACGACAGAAGAAAATACACAAATGGGCCAAAAAGCACGCAAAAAGATGTTCCACTTCAAATCATTAGGAAAATGCAATCAAATCATAAAGAGACAACATCACTTCGCATGTACACAACAGCTAAAGTTAAAAAAAGAAAAAAAGCCTGTCAATATTAAGCTTTGGCAAAGATGTAGAAAAACTAGAGTTCTTACACACTGCTGTGGGGGTGTACATTGTACACTATTTTGGAAAACTGTTTGGCACAATCTACTAAAGCTGAAAATAGATATATCTGAACAATTCTGCTCCCAGGTCTATGTCCAACAGAAACGTATAGGATGTATTCCAAAAACATGGAAAAGAATGCTCATGGCAGTACTTTGCATAACAGCCCTAAATTGGAAGTAACTTCAATGTTCATCAGTAGTAGAACAGATAAATTGTGATATATTCATACAATGAAATTCTCTATGACAACGGAAATAAACGACAAGCAAAAAATATGGAAGATGACAGACACAATATATATTGTATGTCTCTATTTATATAAAGCTCAAAACAAGCCAAACTATAATGTATGGTAAAAGAAATTAGGATAGTGATTATCTTTTTGGGGGTAGGTAGCTACCGGGAGGACCTCCCTTACTCTACGAGGGGAGCTTTTAGAATGTGCTCTATTTCCACTCTATTGTTCTATCTTGATCTGGGTGTTGGATACGGCAGTGGGTACACTTTGTGGAAATATACTAAGCTATACACTTATGATCTGTGCATGTTTCTGCATGTACGCTGTATTTCAGTAAAGGTTATTTTCAAAAGGAAATTTACTCTCACAAATCCACCAAGCAATACAATTCTGGCAGTTAATTTTGAAATTTATTTGATAGAGTAAAAAATAAAGTCAATACAATTTTGAAGAACCACAACTGGGAGGGGAGACTTTATTGTAAAGCTATGGTAATTAAAAGTGTGGTACTGCTTTAATAGGTACGCAGAGCAGTGACAGAGACAAACCTATACATGGCATCTGGTATATGTGAGAGGTAGGATTACAAATAAGCAAAAAAGATGCCATATTCAATAAACAACAGTGGGACAATTGGGTATTCATATGATAAAAGATAGATTAGGCCTGAATCTCACAGAGTCCCTAAATCAAATCTAGATGGATGAAAGAATTAAATATGAAAAGCAAACCTTTAACTTTTAGAAGAAAATATGGGAGAATAGCTTACTGACATGAAGCTAATGAATGATTTATTGAACAAGATAGGAAAAGCAACACAAAAAATATAAATCATAAAGGAAAAGACACGCTTAAACTTTTTAGAAACTCTGTTGAAAGAAGTCATCAAACACAAAATAAAAAGGCATATAACAAAGACGCACTACTCCTACATATTAATAACACCAAAACAATGGAAAAACGGGCAAAGGACATGAATAGGATATTTATAGAAAAAGAAACATGAAAGGCCAAAAACCTGTTATTAATCAGGGAAAGGAAAATGAAACCAGCAGTGTTTTTCAAGGGGCCTACAAGCTGTTCTGAACATGCATTTGAAAGAATAAAGAAATACGAACAGTGAAAAGTTTTGAAGGAACATTTTTAAGAGATAACTTATAACATTCATCAGATTATGAAAAGGTTTAAAAGTCTGTTTACGTAGCATGTTGGCACAGACGTGGAGAGCCACTTGGAAACATCTAGTAAAGCTGAGGATTCCACATACTGATCTATGTGACCCAGCAACTCCTCTTTTAGGGATCCACCCTAGAAAAACACACAAGTGCTCAAAAAGGTATTTATAAAAGTGTTCACTACAGTACTGTTTGTATTCAGAATAGAAAAAAAATAGAAACAATCTATCATTAGGAAAATGAATAGATCTACTTTGTACAATTATTAAAACAATTATTTACAATATAGAATATGATAAGATAGACTTAGTGTGACATATTTATGTACATTTTAAAAGTACACAAAACATAATTGAACATTAAGATACACATATATCAAAAGAATAAAAACCACTCATAAGGAAAATAAATAAAGTCAGGATAAAGGTTACCAATGAGGCTAGGAGGTGAAGAGGGGGAAAGGTAAGGCAGTCATTTACTATGACCTCAGCCATATCGGTAACATTTTATTCTCTTTAAAAAAACCTAAAGTAAATATTACAAAATGTGAATCTCTATGATATTTGAGTGAAGGGTAAATGGGTGTCTGTTATACTGTTTTCTACACTTTTTCATTTGTGTGAAATATTAGGCAGTTAAAAATTACTTAAATGGATTATCTTAAGATTTAATGATTTATTTCACAGATAATCATGAACAAATCAAACAACTCTTTACAAATGTATTTACATAATTTAGGAAAAGTTCACATAACTTTCAAATGACATTTTGTTACTTGGACTTCCAGCATATTACACAGAAATAAATTAACAGAGAAAAGCACATGATGGTAGGGGAAAGAGAGAATAACCCAGAGGAGGTGATGCTGCCATGCCGAGGCCCTGAATGTGGCGGTGCTGTTTCCAGAGCTGGCTGCAGCGGAATTACCAGCTCAACGGCTCACGCGGGTGGCTGACGGAAACGCAGGAAGAGAATTTCCTTTAATCAGTAATTTAGGAAAGCTCTGAGGAAAAAAATGTACACTTTTTATCTTGTAGACATCTATTGCTTCTAATGCCTTGAAAGACAAGAGTATTTTTACTTACTGTTTGATTCAGCTTTTCCATCCAATGAGAATCACTAATTTGACAGGGTATTTTTTTAATCTTAATTTAATAAACAAAATATTTTAATAAATAAGTTTGTAATGATAAGGCAGTTGGAGTTAGAAGACTGGGTTCAGGTTCCGGCCTTGCCATTAACTAGGGATGCCTCATTTCCTCATCTGTAAGACTAACAGAAATCCTGGCCTTTCACGAATTTTGTGAAGTTTAAAATAAGTAAGAAAATATATGTGAAATTCCTTTGAAATTACAAATACTGCAACAATTTATAAATCATTGTTTCTTAAAACTAGAAGATGCCTAAAGTAGCCACATGAAGAGAAAGTTCCGATGCTCTACAGACTAACTGAAAAAGAAAAAATGAACTACAGAAAATGAAAATAAACTTGGCTTAGGCTTAATGTAAAAGTCAAATGTGAAACTAATTTGAAGAGTATAAGTAAACATGAGTATGGCACTTACATGAATAGAAACGTTACTGTCTTTTGAATTTAAATTACATATAAGTTGGTGAAAAGTGAATAAGCTAGTCTGACACTTCCCAATATTTTCAAAAGGAATGACATTTTATATGGAGCTACACAGAGACTGCTGGCTTTTAGAACCATGCGATCAAGTACAAGCTCCTTGAGTACTTCGTCTCTCCTCCATTTTATACAGAATAATGAAGTTTTTAGTCTATTTGAACTTTAGGAGCCGACTGATACACAAAAATCAATTCTTTGTACATGTAGACAACATTATATAAAAACTTAGACTTCAGAGCTCTAATATTTAAACACTGTTTATTTCGCTGGGAAACAGGTCTGTCCCTGACACTATATATCCGTAGGTGATGATTGACTGATACAACAAAATGACCCTAGAGATCTTTAACCAGGTAGAGGGTGTCTGCCAAACACCAGACTTAATGGTGACGTGTTAGAAGCATTTGCTTTAGATCAATCAAGACAGGGTGTCCACCATTACTGCTTTTATTCAACCGTACCCTGCAGGTTCCAGGCAGTATAACATGACAATAAAAGAAAGAAAAGGTAAAAGGACTAGAAAGGTCAGAACTGTCATTACTCACAGACACATGATGACCTACAAAGAAAACCAAAAAGACTGTCCCAGACAAATTATTGTAATTAATAGGAGAGTCTAGCAAGGTGGCTAGATTTAAGATCAAAATGTAAAAATCAGCTGCATTTTTTGTAAGAGCAACGAGTAATTAGGAAATGCAATTGTAAAAAAAGATATGACCAACATAGCAAAAAAGAATACTTAGTAATAAATATGATAAAAGATGTAAAAAACCTTTATGGAAGAAATTTTAAAGTTTTATTGAGAGGACTTAAAAACCAAAATAAGTATATACTACATTCATGGGGGACAAATTTATACGTCATAGCTATATCATAAAGATGTCAACTTTCCCCCAAATCCATCTATAGGGTCAATGTAATTCCAATAAAAAATCTCAATTTTTTTTCCCCCAAAGAACTGGATAGGTTGACTCTAAAATGAAAGAGAGAAGCAAACGCTAAAGAAAACTCCAGACATTCTATTAGCAGAATAGGTGGAGGGCATTTTCCCTACCAGATGTAAAGAATTATTATAATGCTATAATAAACGAGACTGTGTGATTTTGGCTTAAGGACCAAAAAAACTGACCAGTGAAAAATAATAGAGTCCAACACAGTTCCATGAAAATATGGAAACTTACACTTCTCGAGGTTGATGGGGAAAGGATGGATTATTTGAAAATCAGTGCAGGACAACTGATTACCTACATAGAAAGATATTAGATTGGAATCCTACCTCACACCATATATAAAAATAAATTTTAGGTTGATTCATTAAAGACCTAAATCTGAAAAGTAAAACTTTAAAATATTTATATGAAATTATAGGTGAATGGCTTTGTGATCTTGGGAATGGAGAAGAATTTCGTAAGGCACAAAAACACTCACCCTTTATAAAAGGAAAGATCGACACATTCAACTTCATTAAAATTGAGACTTTTTGGTTATCAAAAGGCATCATACTGAAGGTGAAAAGACCAAAATTATTCTAAGTTGTCTCTTTCAACACTAAAATATTAGATTCTTTAGGGTTTAAAAGTTGTATGACCCAGAAAAATTATTTAAAACTTAAATGAGAGAGGAGAACTTACGCTTTTAACCAACATGATCTGCGACCTTATTAAACATTTGGTCTAATTCAACATGACACAGCAAGAAATGATTTTAGGAAAAGTTATTTACTCATTGAACAAGCCACTTAATGACTGAAAAGGAAAAACCCAAATTATCGACAGTTACCTCTAGATTATGCAATTATAGATGACTTTTGGTTTCTCTAGTTTTCTAGTTTTCCAAGTTTTCTACCATGAGCATTTTGAACTAGCTACCAATTCCACTTCCAGGAATCAATTCTGTGAGGTACCATTGCAGAATTATTTTTAATACCAAAAAAGTGAATACAAAAGAGGAATTTCTAAAAAAATTATGGTAGATCCATACTATTGAATATCATGAAGCCATTAAAAATTATCTGAGGAAAGACTTTCTAATAATATAGGAAAATATTTATTTTGTATTATGAACAAAAATCAGGATATAAAGAAGACATTTATACGAAAAAATCATGGCCATATTTTAAAAAACGCAACGAAAAGACAAAGGAAATCTGCCAAAACGTTAACATTGGTTGCCTTTGGGATTAAGGAGCAATTTTCTCCCCTTCCTTCTCCCTTTCTTTATATCCCAAATCTCAATCCATAATTTATCTATAAATGGGATCTGCAGCAATGAGGGGTACTAACATCCAGTAATTTTCACCGTAGTGTTAATTTCTATGAGAACCTTGAGAAAAATGACAGAGGGGAGAAATTAATAAAGAACTGGTCCAAAAGTCAGGAAAGGTAGTTTCTAGTCCAGAGTTTGGGTGAGTCAATACAATTCTCTAGGCCTTAGTTCCCCTCCTTCCAGAACAAGGAAGTTGAATTAAATGATCTCTCACCCTCGAATTCTATGATTCGCTGAGAAATAACATGTCCAAGTTCAGACATATTACACGGATATGTGGCCCTGCGTGGAATCAAAGGGCAGAAACTAAATTAGCACCAGAGCTTTGCTCAGATTTGTTTGGAAGAAGGGAAGGCATGGAATTCAGTTGCATGAGGACCTTGGGAAAAAGGGGTGCCCCGTGAACCTGGTCAGACTTACGGCCACTATCATGGAAGTAGGTTTTCCAGGCCTCTCCTGATTTGAAGATTTCAGATAAGAACTAACTTTGAGCCTCTAAGGAGTGAAATATTTTCAACTCACTAAACTCAACTATTTGTAGGTGACAAAATGGTTGCTTTCCTAATAAGCCCTAATATTTAGACCTCCGATGGGAGATAAATTGTATACTGGGCACTCTAAATATTAACAGGAAAAAAAACAGGAGATGTGAAGAATCAGGAGGTATTTTTGAGATGCCTAAACACTACCTGTCTCCATCTCTCCTGCTAGCGTGCTGGGGGACCACTGTGACAGAAAATGCTGGTCTTCTGGCTTCTCTGCCCACAGTCCATTCTCCACTCTGCAGCCAGGCTGCTTGTCTTGAAAAGTAAAACAGAACTTGTCTCCTCCTAAAAGCCTTCATATAGCTCCCCACAGCACTTACAATAATGCCCCAACTCCTCACCATGGTCTGAAGGCCATGCCTGCCTCGCAGGCCTAACCTCCTCCCACCCTCCACAGGCTCTCTCAGCGCCAGCCAGACTCGATTTCTGTTCTTCTTCCGCCTGCCAGAAGACGCCAAGCTCATTCCTGCCCTAAGGCCTTTCCACAGCTGTTCCCTCCCTGTGGGATGCTCTTCCCTGAGACTGGATCCTTTCTGCCATGCAAGTCTAAGCTCAAACATCAAGTCCCAGGAAAGACTTTTCCTGACCACCCAATCTACTCGAGCCCCTCTGCCCTGGCATTCTCCATCATGTCAGCCCATTTTATTTTCTCTCTACTTTTTATCCCTCTCTGAAACGTCCTTAATTTTCTTGCTTACTTGTTTATTCTGCTAGAACGTAAGTTCCCATGAGAGCAGGGACTATGTCATCTTGTTCATTCCCACTGACTAGAACAAGGCCTAGCATAAAGAAGGCACTTAAGGAGAAAGGAAAGTTCCTTCAATAAACGCTGCTTAGAAAACTGGACAGACACATGCAAAAGAATGAAAGTAGACCAGTATCTTACACCATACACACAAATTAACTCAAAATGGATTAAACACTTGAATCTAAGACCTGAAACCATGAAACGCCTAGAAGAAAACATAGGCAGTAGGCTCTTTGACATCAATCTTGGCAGTATCTTTTTGAGTATGTCCCCTTAGGTAAGGGAAACAAAATAAAAGACAAATGGGACCACATCAAACTAAAAAGCTTCTGCACAGCAAGGAAACCATCAACAAAACGAAAAGACAACCTAACAACTGGGAGAAGATATTTGCAAATCATATATCCAATAAGGGGTTAATATCCAAAATATACAAAGAACTCAAACAACTCAACAACAAAAAAACAAACAACTCAATTTAAAAATGGGTAGAGGATCCGAACAGACATTTTTACAAAGAAGACATACAGATGGCAAATAGGCAAACAAAAAGACGTTCAATATCACTAATTATTAGGGAAACGCAAATCAAAACCACAATGAGATACCACTTCCCACCCATTAGAATGATTATCATTAAAAAGACAAGAAATAACAAGTACTGGAGAGGATGAGAAGAAAAGGGAACCCTCATACAACTGCTGAACTTTCTAAATGTAAACTGGTGCAGCCGCTATGCAAAACAGTATGGAGACGCCTCAAAAAATCAGAAATGGAAATACCATATGATCCAGCTATTCCACTTCTGGGTATCTATCCAAAGAACTCAAAAACATTAATTTGAAAAGATATTTGCACCCCTATGTTCACTGTAGCATTATTCACAATAGCAAAATCATGGAAATAACCCAAGTGTCCATCAACGGATGAATGGAGAAAGAAGATGTGGTATACATATACATTGACATACACATATATGTGTACACACACACATACACCCAATGGAATACTACTCAGCCATAAAAAGATGAAATCTTGCCATGTGCCACAACACGGATGGACCTCGAGGGTGTTATGCTAAGCGAAATAAGTCAGACAGAAAAATACCTGTCTGGAGAAAGACAAATACCATATGATTTCACTCATATGTAGAAGATAAAACAACAACAAACAAACACACAGATACAGAGAAAACACTGATGGTTACTGGGGGGACTGGGAGTAGGGGGAGGGCAAAAGGGCACGTGTGCACGGTGACGGATGGCCGCTAGACTTTTGGTGATGAACACAATGTAGTCGATACAGAAATCAAAATACGATGACGTACACCTGAAATTTTATATAATGTTATAAAGCAATGTTTATATTGGTTTATAATCAACATAAGCCAATAAAAAATAAATTAAAAATACAATAAATATTGACCAAATAGATGACTTTAATATGTGAAAGGCATCCCAACAGGGTTACTCACCATCCTGACATTTCAAAAAGTCATTCACATTCTCTATAAAAACTAGGCAGGGATATATGACTCCCTTTCCTCTATAGTACCAAAGATGACAAAGTAAAGATAGAAATGATCAAGAAATTTCACATATCTAATGTGCTTATCTATCTTTTAGCCAGGATCATACGTATTTGAGGCACCACACGTCAAAAGGTCTCAGATATGAGAAACACATTGAATCCATTTGGAAGACCAGTTAGGACGAGTAAGCAACAGAGTAGCCAAAGCTCAAAGTTGGCAAAAACTACCTCTTTACTGACTCTGGAGCCTACTGCAGTTACTGGGAATGCATCAGACTGGACTGGCCTAGACAGTGGCCAGACCTGTGCTAGGCACTGAGCATGATGGCACGCACAGGGCGAGTTCTTGAGAAACCACAGATGGATGGATGAATGAGTGACAGTAAACAAAAGCTAAGTACTGCACTAAAGGGACTATGTTTCTGGATGGCACCTACTGCCTTGATAAACCTTTGGCGAGGCTAGTAGTTCATTCTTCAAAGTTTTTCCTTAGTATTAGCAATGTCTGTCTGGATAGCATCAGTCAGTAAGATATTAGTATTGTGTATGGAGAGTCAAAATATTGAATCTAGGGCCTGGCCCTGCGGCCGAGTGGTTAAAGTTCTGTGCACTCTGCTTCAGCAGCCTGGGTTCACACGTTCAGACCCCAGGTGCAGACTGACTCCACTCACCAGCCATGCTGTGGAGGTGTCCCAGATACAAAAAAATAGAGGAGGATTGGCATGGATGTTAGCTCAGGGGCGATCTTTCTCAAGCAAGAAAAGAGGAGGACTGCCACGGATGTTAGCTCAGGGCAAATCTTCCTCAGCAAAAAAAAAAAAAAAAAAAGAAAGAAAAAGAACACATGGAATCTAAACCAGCAAATTTTTTTTTTATTGAGTTATTGATAGGTTACAATCTTGTGAAATTTCAATTGTACATTAATGTTTGTCAGTCATGTTGTAGGTGCACCACTTCACCCTTTGTGCCCACCCCCCACCCCACCTTTCCCCTGGCATCCACTAAACTGTTCTTGGTCCATAGTTTTAAATTCCTCATATGAGTGGAGTCATACACAGATTATCTTTCTCTCGCTGGCTTATTTCACTTAACATAATTCTCTCAAGGTCCATCCATGTTATTGCAAATGGAATGATTTTGTTCTGTTTTGCAGCTGAGTAGTATTCCATTGTATATATGTACCACATCTTCTTTATCCATTCGTCTGTTGATGGGCACTTAGGTTGCTTCCACGTCTTGGCTATTGTAAACAGTGCTGCAATAAACACCGGGGTGCACAGGACTTTTGGGATTGCTGACTTCAGGCTCTTTGGATAAATACCCAGTAGTGGGATGGCTGGATCGTATGGTAGTTCTATTTTTAGTTTTTTGAGGAATCTCCATACTATTTTCCATAGTGGCTGCACCAGTTTGCATTCCCACCAGCAGTGTATGAGGGTTCCTTTTTCTCCGCAACCTCTCCAACATTTGTTGCTATTAGTTTTAGATATTTTTGATATTCTAACGGGTGTAAGGTGATATCTTAGTGTAGTTTTGATTTGCATTTCCCTGATGATCAGCGATGATGAGCATCTTTTCATGTGCCTATTGGCCATCTGTATATCTTCTTTGGAGAAATGTCTGTTCATGTCTCCAGCCCATTTTTTGATTGGGTTGTTTGATGTTTTGTGATTGAGTTGCGAGAGTTCTTTATATATTAAGGATATTAAGCCTTTGTCAGATATATGACTTGCAAATATTTTTTCCCAGTTAGTGGGTTGTTTTTTTGTTTCAATCCTGTTTTCATTTGCCTTGAAAAAGCTCTTTAATCTGATGAAGTCCCATTTGTTTATTCTTTCTATTGTTTCCCTTCTCTGAGAAGGCATGGTGTCCGAAAAGATCCTTTTAATACTGATGTCAAAGAGTGTACTGCCTACGTTTTCTTCCAGAAGCCTTATGGTTTCAGGTCTCACCTTTAGGTCTTTAATCCATTTTGAGTTTATTTTGGTGAATGGTGAAAAAGAATGGTCAATTTTCATTCTTTTACATGTGGCTTTCCAGTTTTCCCAGCACCATTTGTTGAAAAGACTTTCTTTTCTCCATTGTAGGCCCTCAGCTCCTTTGTCAAAGATAAGCTGTCCATAGATGTGTGGTTTTATTTCTGGGCTTTCAATTTTGTTCCATTGATCTGTGCATCTGTTTTTGTACCAGTACCATGCTGTTTTGATTACTGTAGCTTTGTAGTATGTTTTGAAGTCAGGGATTGTGATGCCTCCCGTTTTGTTCTTTTTTCTCAGGATTGCTTTAGCAATTCGGGGTCTTTTGTTGCCCCATATGAATTTTAGGATTCTTTGTTCTAATTCTGTAAAGAATGTCATTGGGATTCTGATTGGGATGGCGTTGAATCTGTAGATTGCTTTAGGTAGAATGGACATTTTAACTATGTTTATTCTTCCAATCCATGTACATGGAATGTCTTTCCATCTCCTTATGTCATCATCCAATTCTCTCAGAAAGGCCTTGTAATTTTCATTATATAGGTCCTTCACTTCCTTAGTTAAATTCACCCCAAGGTATTTTATTCTTTTTGTTGCAATTGTGAATGGTATTGTATTCTTGAGTTCTTTTTCTGTTGGTTCATTACTGGAGTATAGAAATGCTACTGATTTATGCAAATTGATTTTATACCCTGCAACTTTGCTGTAGTTGTTGATTACTTCTAACAGTTTTCCAATGGATTCTTTGGGGTTTTCTATATATAAGATCATGTCGTGTGCAAACAGCGAGAGTTTCACTTCTTCGCTCCCTATTTGGATCCCTTTTATTCCTTTTTCTTGCCTGATTGCTCTGGCCAGGACCTCCAGTACTATGTTAAATAAGAGTGGTGATAGAGGGCATCCTTGTCTTGTTCCTGTTTTCAGGGAGATGGGGTTCAGTTTTTGCCCATTGAGTATGATGTTGGCTATGGGTTTGTCATATATGACCTTTATTATGTTGAGGTAGTTTCCTTCTATGCCCATTTTGTTCAGAGTTTTTATCATAAATGGCTGTTGGATCTTGTCAAATGCCTTCTCTGCATCTATTGAGATGATCATGTGGTTTTTATTCCTCAGTTTGTTGATGTGGTGTATCACGTTGATTGATTTGCAGATGTTGAACCATCCCTGTGTCCCTGGTATGAATCCCACCTGATCCTGATGTATGATTCTTTTGATGAATTGCTGAATTCTGGTTGCCCAAATTTTGTTTAGAATTTTTGCATCTATGTTCATCAGTGGTATTGGCCTGTAGTTCTCTTTTTTCATGGCGTCCTTGTCAGGTTTTGGTATCAGCGTGATGTTGGCCTCATAGAATGTGTTAGGAAGTGTTCCATCTTCCCTAATGTTTTGGAATAGCTTGAAAAGGATAGGTATTAAATCCTCTCTGAAAGTTTGGTAGAATTCCCCAGGAAAGCCATCCGGTCCTGGGTAAACCAGCAACTTTTGAGATAACTAATCAACTTCCACATCTACCATCTTCTTTGGGAAAAAAAGAGAAGTAAAGATGAAAAATTAAAAGGTACATTTTAAGGTATCATAAGAAAATCACAGATAACAAGTGCCAGACATTGTGTTAATGATTTTATGCGCATCATCTCATTTAGTTCTCACAACAGTCTCACGGGGTAATACTAGTATTTCTGTATTCCCACGTCACAGGTGAGGAAACAAAGGCTTGGAGAAGCTAAGAATCTTGCCCAGTAACGCACAGCTACTGAGCCGCAGAACTGGGATGCTAAGCGAAGATCATCCTCTGACAGATGTCTCAAAGGGGATCCTTGCTCAATGACAGGGAATCAGTCACTTCTAAGTAAGAGAAGAGCTGCCCTAGCTGGACCCACGGCCAGCATCCTTGGGTCCATCGCTGGGCACATTGCAATGATGATCAGTCAGAATAACCCCTAAGTCACAAGATGCACAGCAGAAAAAAATAAAACAACTAAAATTGTCACATGTTAATTCCCAAGACTTGTGCATCAGCTCATTTTCTGCAAAAAACACTTTCTTCCTTGACAGGTACAGATATTGACACCTATCTTTAAAAAAGAATCATAGTAGAACCATTTTTATAATAGCTGCAGCTAAAAAAATTTGGCAGTTTCCAAGTGTTCTATTCCCTGAAAATGTTACTCTAGCGAAGGCTCCTCTAGACTAGCTCTCAGCGAAATCCTCACACTTTTAACCTAAGGTGAATGACAAACACAAAGACGGCGACAGTGAGGCTGGAAGGAGCACAGGCTGTGTGTTGAGATGCTGGGGTAAGGGTCCAAATCCTCCTGACGTCAGGATGCTGCCCAATTTACATTCCACTGAGAACTAGCTGTCACTCAGGCCAAATCTCTCATTTTCTAAATGAAGAAACTGAGGCCCAGCGAGTATGGTGGCCTGTCCAAGATGACAGTAAAATAATAGCTGATCAGGATTTGAATTTATATCTCCTATCACTGTTAGGCACTTTTCCACTATACCTGTACACCAAAAAGGAGTACATGGTAAGAATTTAAAAAAACAGAACACAGAAAGTCCTAGAATAGAAAGAGATTATCTTGGGCCAGAGTGATGATGAAGGCTCTGAGGAGGCAGTAATATCTTTTGGGTCTTGAAGGATGAGTAGGAGTTCAATCAGTGGCAATGGGTAAGGGACAGGAAGAGAGAAGAGTAACATTCTGGGCAGAGGGAGCAGCACAGGTCAGGACACTTTAAAAAGTACCCAATGATAACCTGATCTCACTGTTTCAGAAGCAGGAAGAAAGGGACACCAGCGGAAAGGAGTGACAGAAAACAATGTTCAAATGCCATTAATATTTCCTCTAATTTTTAACCATGTGATCCAATGACGGTGCTACGTGAAAAACACCTTTACAGCAAAATCTATAAGAATAATCCAGCTGTGGAATTAAATTAAGCTTAAAATGCAGACATATTTTATGGTATGCGTTGTTGTTTTCTTGTAATTAGGTACAAAGAGTCAATAGCTTATGAGCAGCATTGTAATCAGCCTTACTTTTAACTTTTGTACAACCAAAGCAAGCCTCGTCTGAGCAGCTATTAATACGTGTCCTGGGAGAAGGGAGGAAACAGGAAGTTTGTGGTCCTTGGTCCCCTCCTGCACTCCCTCATCTTCACCAGTTTCAACATCATTCATGCAACAAATATGCGAGCACCTACGTTGTGCCACACACAGTGCCAGGGATTGAGGCACCCCAGGCCCCTTCTTGGTCTCAGGGGAAGGGACTGTAACCAGGATTCCAGTGCCCACCCAGTCCCACTCTAGAACACCGGGGCTGTGGGTTTCCTTTGGGCTACAGAGAGCCACAGGGTTTGGTCACTTCCTAGCAATCTTCCAGCTTCGCACATTTGACTCATTCTCTTCCCTCCCACAAAATGAGAAACCGTCAACCACACTTCTCCCCTTCTCTCTCCCAGTAAGGTGAATTTGCATTATTTATATTAAAAACAAAAACAAAAACCCACAAGCAAACTAGAAACCCCAACTTTAACTGCTGTCGGAAATCCGTCCATTAGAAAGCCATTCAGGTTAATAAGCAAACAATCCTGAGACTGCAGTGGATCACAGCGGCATCTCCCAAGCACACCTTGGCACGTCACGCCCTGGGCTGCCTCACAGACCTACCTCACAGGGTGCAGGGGTGCCAAGTGCCGACCGCCTGACCTTCAAGGTGGTGAGTGGGGCTGCAACAGCCTGGGCAAGTGTTTCACTCTGGGCAACCTTTTCCTTCTCCTTTTATTCCAAGGTACCATCAAAGTATTACCATTTTCTACGTGTGCTGTGACCTGAAAAAGGGTGGAGAGCACTGGCTCACCTTAGAGTACTTCTAAGTTTGGGAACCAGTCCAAGACTGCGCGACGCGGGCAACCTGGAGCAGGTCAATTCCCTCCAGTGGGCCTTCGTTCACTCACAGGTAGGAAGAGGGGGCTACTCTAAATGATCCCTAATTTCCCTTCTAGTTCTACAGTATACTTGTTCCTAGAGCTGTGAAATCTCCATAGAATAGCCCAAAAAATAACATTTTGTGCAGAAAAAAGGCAAAAATTGAAAGTGAGACTTGGAAAGCGCTCAAAGCTTGTAGCTAATTCTTGTTAATTTGACAAATCTGATCGGGTGCCTGCTGTGTGCCAGACAGCTGTGACTGACAGCAGGATTACACCTAGACCAGGAGCCCATTCCCTGTTCTCGTCAAGCTTAGTCCCCCGGGAACCACAAGCCAACTAAAGAGGGCAGTTATAATATAGTGAAATAAGTACCAAAGTGGGGAGACACGGAGCGTAGTGGGTTTGTGACAGGGGTACCCACTTAGGAAAGGCTTAGTGCAAGAGGTAACATTTAAGATAAGACTCAAAAAGCAGGAGCTGCAGAGCAGTGGGGTGGGGGCTGGGGGTGTGAGGCGGCAGTGGACGATGTGTGGAAAGACGGCATTCTAGGCAGAGGGAATACCACCTGCCAAGACCCAGAGACCTGGTGACTTGGGAACTACACGGCTGGATTGTAAGCATTAATTCAAATAAGAGAGTGATGTGACAGGTTCGGAAAAGCCCTGTGGCTGCAGCGTGGAGAATGAACTGGAGCGGGGCAAGACGGGGGTGGGAAGATCCAGCGGCTGCTAAATCTACTCATATTATGCAGTGAGTCAGGCAACGGAACAAAAAAAGAGTTTAAAAGAGTATTCCTTTCAGTTCTGCTTGGAGAAGTCAAACGAGGTTTCCTAGAAGCTGAGACAGAGCTGGGTCTCAGAGGCTGGTAAGGAATATACAACAGCATCTTGTTACCATTGTGTTTTTATTTTTTTGATGCTCAGATTAAACTAGACCCCCAAATTCTGATGAAAAGGTCAAGAAAACATGTTTAAAAGATGCTTCAGAAGTCTCTTCACGTGAACCTGCTTTCAGCGACCCTGCTCCTTCTGTGCTAGTGCCGGAGAGGCTCTGCCTTCACCCTTCTTTACGTTTCACACACTCTCCCTGCGTGACAGACCCCGACCAAAACTCCCTGTGCACACAGGACCACGCTAAACTCCGTCACTCCAGCTCAGACCTCTCTCCTAGCCTGTATATTCACAGTTGCCGCGGCTCTCCACCCAACGTCCCAGAAGCACCTCAGAGCACAGTTCCTCTCTACTTGAGTCTTTCCTATATTTCTGCCAGAAAACCTAGCACAGCAGGCCCCCCCAAAATGTTAGTTTGTTTATTGACCATTTGGATATCTTCTACTCTGAAATGCCTGTTCAAGTCAGTTGCCAATTTCTCTACCAGGTAATCTGTTAGTTCCCTTATAGCCTTTGTAAGTACATATTCTATTGCTGTTAATTTAATTGGGTATATCCCCCCACCAGATTAGGGAGGTATTATGTCTCCCTTCTTTGTAAGTCTGACATCAAGCACAATACTAAGATACAGTGCGTCAAAATCCATAAGAACATTCATAAAATACTGCTCATAAAAAATTCACAAATAAATGCAAGATGATGAAATATAAGGGGAAAAAAGGACTATTCTTAAAACCAGGAAAGGAAAAGTACGCAGAAAGTTCGCTTGTTCAGAAGCACTATAATAAGTTCATATAATACAGAATCCAGAAAAATACACTTATAATTACATGTACGAAAGACCGTTTCTTAAAATTACATGATTACCAAAAGCAACAATGCCACCAACTTTCAGGAAATTATTTTCAGACTATATTTTATAATTAATACTTATAAAATATTTTAAATTGAGTTTTACATAGTAAGTTCTTTTTCAACACTATCCCTACATATAAATTTATACCCTGCAAAACAGAATGCGCTTCACCATAGCAACAGTTCTATATCAACTCCTACTCAAGTTAGAAAAGGCATATGTAAAAGAAACGAATATTCTGGAATATTCTGAGATGCCTGCTGGAATAAATCACTCCACTTATTTTGCAGAAATCTAAATATAAGAGTTCAATGTTTCTTTAAAACATTCTTGTAATTAAGTAGAAGGCTATTTTAGTTTCTCAAATCTTGCCTTATTAAATATTATAGCATATCTTGTAAAAGAAAGAGGGAAAGAGGAAAAAAAATGAAAAAGGAAATAAAAAACAAAAAAATCAACGTTAAGGATAACATACTTGGGATCAGGTTGGTTGGCATGATGGGAGATGGGAGCAGTGACAGGTAATGGTGTTTAAGTGATTTATAAGTAAAATATAAATCAACGTACTAAATGTTATAACTATATCACTTTCTCAGGAAAAGCTATATCCTACTGGTAGTATGGGAACTGAAAAAGAAATTCTATGTTCACATAGTCTTCTTTTAAACGACAATAAAAGCCTTAGTACTTATTAACTTGGTTTGATAAATTAAGTAATTTGTAAATTCCCTAATTAGAATGAGCAAGTTTATAGACTTTGGGGATCAAGTTATACCAAAAAGTCTCTGTATGATATCAAAATGTAACATTAAACTAGACGTAATTCAAAGCATTTCCTTTCACTTACCACCCTGTGGCCAGCCAAATTCTCCTTGCCACACCTTTGCCATCCTTTCTCACAGCCCCAAATGGAATACCATTATAGTCCCAAGTCCCTTGCTATTCTGCACTCCCTTCTCTGACCTAATTTCCAGTTGCTCCCCTACATTTGAATTCTCCCACTGTCCTCTGAAAAATTTCCCAGTCCTTCCACGTTTCTAACCTCCTTGCTTAACATCTCCCTCCTAAACTGGCTTAAAGTGAAGCCCGGCTGTTGTTCCTCTGCAGCCCTTCATTTGGGGGCTGAGCTTTTCGCCACATCCTACCATACGTATCTCAGGGTCCAGAGTTCTTTCTTACTTGCTTCTTTAGGGCTTCACCACCTCTACTTGTCCTCACTGCAGGCATCTATAAACCTCCAGGTCACCAGTTTCCATCCCTTGGAATCTCTGACACCTGGGCTACCTTCATCTCCCCCTACAAATCTTGCTGTTATCTTAGATGATTTCAACATTCCCATGGATGACTTTTTCCCAAACTCTGTTCTTTGACCTCCTCATCTCCAAGGATCTTCTCCACTTCTGCTATCCACCTTCCATGGCCATAACGAGGATCTTGCCAACACCCAGAAGAACATTATCTCTGAAATCTTAAAATCAGGCACCTCATTCTCTGACACAACCTCTCTCTCTTAACTCCTCCCTAAATATTCATTCTTTCGTCTCATTACCAGACTATTTTACTCTATGTTGACGAAGACTTTCTCCTTGACCAAACTCTACTCAGGATCCTCTAAGCTCTCTTCTTGATGAGACCTCAACCTGGGCCTATAAAAACTGCACCCTCTCAGTACAAATGATTTCATTTACCATCCCCTGCCCACCCCCCGACCAAGAGATCAGAACAAACACTAGCAGAGTTTCTAACAGCTCAAGGCCTCATCCTTAGGACGACCCCAGTCCCTCTTAAAATGCCTGCCTGAGAAAGTACAACACTGCCAGGAGAATTTACTGTTTGTTCCAGGCAAAATCTGGTGATGGGCAGATGGGCTCCTGAACCTCCTCTTAGAGCATTTACTTCAGAAAGTTCGCAATTATAAATTCTTTCTCTGCCACTGTGAGATGTAAATCTTTTACCACCCAGAACTGTGTTCTGAGGACTTGAGAGTCATCTCTTTGAAATGCAAACATTCCAGGAGGTAACTCTCCCTCCTTCCCAGTCCCTGTGGGTGGGGATAAACACCAGTTGCCAGTTAGTAAACCCAGATGGTTTCACAGTAACCAATCCCCTTTCCCCTTTTTGTAAATTTCCACTTGCCTGAATCTGCTCAAGACGCTTTCTTATCCCTGTTCCTCCTCTGTATTCTCTCATTCTCCCTTTAAAACACGCAGTCACTCTGCACAAACTGAAGCTGAGTTTGGTTCACACTGGACTCTTTACCCTATTGCAATACTGAATAAAACTACCCTTACTGCTTTAATTGGTGTAGGGCTTTATCTTTGACAATGTAACTGTATATGACACACAGACACACACACACACACCCTCCCCTCCCACACACTCACTTTTTCCCCCAGCTTCAATCACTCTCTTGCTGTATTCTCAATCTTTTGGGGAAATAATGTAAATTCCTTAATATGGCATATAAGCAAACTGGCTTCCTTATTTCTGAATACTTTTTGTTTTACACTCTATGCTCCAACCCTTATTCAGCATCTTCTGTTCCCTGAATTCACCCTGCTCTGCCTCACGCCCAGCCTCTGCCATGCTGGTTCCTCAACCTGAACACCCCTCTCCATTTCCCCAGCCTGCGGTGACTCCCTCTTCAGTCAGTACCTCATCCCTGGAAAAACCTCCCCAAAGGCTCCCCCTACCCTGGGTTAGGTTGACCTGCTCCATGCTCCCGAGACGCCCTTGTTTCCTGTATTGCAGCACTTCTCAAGCTGTATTGTAATAACTTATCTTCCCTGCCTGAGGGCAGGAATATTTCTGTTTTGCTTACCACTCTCTGTCCTAATACATGCTTCACGACCAAGGGCTAAACAGGCACTCAATAAGTACGTGTTAAATGAAGAAATATTTAAGATCATTTAGAGAACTTTAGCCCACACGACAAAAATTCTCATCTGAAATCAGCTGAAGCATCTCTCATTCTTTCACAGAACATCTGAAAATAGGAGAACACAAGACAAAGCATATCACACTACACCCTCACAGGAATTTGCAAAGCCATCGTATGATTCCACGCCACCAGCATTTTCTGGCATTTATAAATACAAAGTATTTTTACTGGGTTCCCTAGACTAATTAATTAAGACTCATCCTTTAGCTGCTAAATCTTTCCCTCTATGGATAATCTCTCGTTAGATATAGCACCAATTCCATATTTGGTGGTGAACATAAAACTATAGCCAAGGATTAGTCCATTTAAAGCCAAAGTTAAAACTTGCGTAAATTTTAAAAACACTACTTGGTATTTAAAAGTTTGGGATCGATGTCACCATCTCTTACTTATTTTTTGCCATAATGCAGTACTTACTGATAAATTTGTACTATTGGGGACGTACTGATCCTGTTCTCCCAGCAACACGTCAATCACAGGATGCCGGCCATTTTTTATTAGGATTTTCCTTTCTTCTTGTAGAGTTGGTCTGCAAAAAGAAGCATTTTTCAATTTACTAGGCATGGAAATAGCCTTTAAAAAAATCTCTAAGATAACATGAAAAATTTCTGTGGCCAGTCTGTCAGACAACAAAACCTTAAACATCGACTTTAAGAACATATGTTCAGAATAAGGCTTCGAGTATAAAAGTTAAATTTAACTATAAAACAAGAATTGGGAAGACAGTTATTATAATGATAGTGCTCTGAGCACACACTTCAGCAGAGTCTTACTATGGCTCCACTACTGAGACCTGCCTTTATAAGACCCTTTTTATTTCTTATTTTTCTACTGTTCTCTAAGGTATTTTCATTAATAAAAATTAACATTCAAATTATTGCCACTTAAACCAGTTTCAGTAATAAGCATAATAAAGGAAATAATGTAAAATTATTTCTAGGTTTAATTATTACATTAATATACATTATATTGGACTTGGGGACAAAACGAGCTAAAATTTTTTATATTCTGTTTAATTAAAACATCTTTCTATGGGCTTTAGTGTCTTCCACTTTTTTTGACATAAAAATTTTTCTTGCCTTGCTGGTCTTGTTTTTTAAGCTTTCATCCTTCTGTTTTTATCTACACCGTTACCCACTGATCAAAGCTCCCACAGCGCTGTCCTACTCTCGGGCTCCTCCCCAGTGGTTACCACGGGACCAGTTTGGTGTCTGCCCTTCCCAAGCTTCTTCTATGCATTTAGGTTTACATACACCCATCACATCAGTTGTGATTTCTTAAAAAAAAAAAAAAAAAAACAGAATCATACTGTAATATATTATTCCACAATTATTTTTTTAACTCTCAGTATACATAAAAAATATATTTCACCACTTACCAGATGGGTCCAACAAACTCTTTTATTTTTTTTAAGTATTTCTAAGTCATTTTACAAATAACTGGCAGAAGTAAGAATAAAGAGGTAGTAAAGAAAAAAAGGACCTCATGACAAATTTTAGTAAGAATTTAAACAGAGAAAATCTCAAATTTTTATTCCATATTTTCCTGGTTTTGAAGGCATATATACCTGAAATGGGCAACATACTCTGAATGTCATTAACTGCTCATCAGCTGTCATTCACACACCTGGACCATACTCATTTATAAATACTAATTCTAGATTTCAATATCTTTCTAATAGGTTCTAGCTTACTATTTCTGGCTCTTCTCTTGCATTGACAAAAAGCAATAAGAGTTCTTTGAAATGTTTCAAAGCTCATAATTTTGTTGATGAGAAGACAGCCATCTTCTCTGCTTCATAATTGCAAAACATGCTCATTTTTATATTTATAAATACAATGAGAATAATCAACCAAATGAATATTCTTATTTCTCATTATCTATTTTCTTTCAATCTTCTGCCTTCCACACCTGTCCACCTACAAACAGTATCAAATAAATTTTAGTGCAGAAACATCATAATAGATACAAGAACACAGCCGTACGTCCTTTTACAAAACAGGATGGTCCAGATTCTTGTCACCAAATATTGCAGGAGGTGTGCTTCCTATGGAAGAACTAACTGGATGAGAATACTACATTTCATTTTGCCTTTACAAATAAATTATTCACACACTGATTCTTGAGTTTGAGACAATTCATCTAGGATATTGTTATCTGAACGCTCATAATCTGAGATTTTGTTTACACAAGAAATTCCACCATCATCATTACTATCTAGAGCACTGCCACCTTTCTCTTCATATCCATCTTTTGATTAATTAATAACTGAAATGTCTTATGTCAATTTTTTTCTCTGTGATTATGATGAAAAATTCTTAATTCTCAACTCTGTTCATTGAAAGTTCGAAGCAGACTACACCAGTCTCCAGTCTTCTTTTGTATCTTCTTGAAAGATGACGTAACACTTCAGGCAACACAGTGAGAAAACTGAAGAGTGACGTGATAGTGATTTCTCTCTGTTTTGCATCATCATTCTCCAGTTTTCTTCTTATTTTAGACTTTCATAGCATAGTGGGAATAAATGATAAACAATGATGAAATAATTCCTAGGATGATGAAATAGTAAAATGTTTCAGACATAGGAAACATAAAATCATTAAAGATCCCAAAATGCATCTTAGATTTACAAAAGGGTCCAATGGACCCACATGGTAAATGCAAGACAGAATGAGTTTTATTCTTAAAAAAGTAAATTTTCTCTTTGTTCTTTGGAAGGCCTTTAAGACACTAAAAACTGAAAGTAAGTCCAATGGACTTTGATGGTATGGTATACTGAAGATTAAGGATCATTTCTTGTCAGATCTTCAGCATTCTTTGGAAGCTGATGCATGGATGAGTTAGCTGTTCTCTGCTGTTGAACATTTAGATTTTCTAGATTTTCACTGTTAAAAACAATGCTGCAATGAACAAGCCTATACACATGTCCATGTGCATATGTCCAAGTGTTTCTCTAACCTAGAGGAAATTCTTGAAGTGAAATTTCTAAGTCATGGGTTACACATATTTTTTAATAAATAAGAGTAGCTATATCAATTTACCTTCCCACCAGCAGGATATGAAAGTTGACTTGTTTTTTCTTGCCCTCACCTAAAGTTGGTATTGTTTTTTTTGGCTGAGGAAAATCAGCCCTGAACTAACATCTGCTGCCAATCTCGCTCTTTTTTTTTGCTTGAGGAAGATTAGCCCTGAGCTAACATCTGTGCCAATCGTCCTCCACTTCATAAGTGGGTCACTGCCGCAGCATGGCTGACAAGTGGTATAGGTCCACTACCAGGATCTGCACCCACCAACCCAGACCACCGAAGCGGAGCACACCAAACTTAACCACTCAGCCACAGAGCCGGCTGCCACACTTTCTAATTTTTAACAATGCGCTAAGTGAACAGTGCTATCTCATTGTTTAATTTGCACTCATTGATTACTAAGGTTGAACATCTTTTCATCAATTTCTTGGCCATTTGTTGGTCTTTTTCATCATAATATCCTATCAATGACCCCATCAAGTTCTTTGACTCAGAACTTGCACATATAAGCACATTTCTGAACCTACTCATAACACCAAAAGATACTACCTTCCTAAATACTTGAATTCTTCTTCTTAAATATATCTGGCTAGCAAAACCTCAAGAATGTACACTCCCATTTCTTAAAGAAAGTGACCGATGTACCTTCTGAGTAAACAATTTGAAATCATTTTTTGGAAAGAAATATTTAAAATTACAGTAAAGAACAGTTCTTGGATTTTAGAGTATAATTCTAAAGATAGGATTTTTATCTAAATGGGTTATGAATTTACTGTAAAGGAAAAATGAAACCTTCTGTAAGTGATATGAGTTTTAAAATAAAATTCTAGGTTCTCTGCCAAGTGAAATCAATAAATCATATTCATGACATTGCTACGATTTCCTGGGAAGGTTTTCAGTTTAGAATAAAATTTTGAGCGATTTGTTCTGCTCTAAAATCTACACTGACTTATTCTGTTTGTTGCTATCAAATTATATAATTACAAAATACTTCCTGATACAGTAAGAAGAAAATGATAATTCAGAGAGCTGAGATGATACACTAGGTCAGGATAGTTATAGCAAGAAAGATACGAAAGTCATGTTGATGATTTCTATGGCACTGATGGAAAAAGAACCGAGGAAATCTGGATGTTACCTAGAAAGAATGAAACACTGAACTTGAATAAATTTATCTTATTTTCTATTTTTAAAATCACATCTTTCTTCTTTAAATGCCCCAGACAAACAGAACATAATCTATATTAGCAAAAGAATTTAATATCCAGAATATAAATTGGCTAGAAGGACCTAACATATAAATTTTTGCCTGATGTTAGACTACAGTGAATAAAACGTTGTAATAGCATTTAGAAAGAAAAGACTGCAATTATGAAGCCAAATAATCAATTTGACTTACTGCAATAGCTCAAACACACTAAAATCTCTAAATAAGCTGGGTATCTAAGAAAAAAAGTATACATTTCAGATACTTAAATAGTAGCTTAAAATGCATTTTGGATAAAAGTTTTGTATTTCATGGCTATTTACACTCAATTTTACGGCTGCTAAAAGAGATTGCATTACTTAAAGGTTATGGCATAATTTTTTATTTAAATTTTTTCAGATGGCTTTTTCTTAATGTAAAATATACAATGTCCAATTTGGAAAGTATTTTAGCACGTGAAACATTTCCTGAAATTGTCTGAGTGATAGAATAGGTGGATTGGAACAACCTCTACTGAGGACAAACAAAAAGTGGGATAAAGTATAAACAGGTACTTGAAGACACCTGATAACTAACAAGATAGCAGGGATTCCCAGGCCAGGAGCTGGGGCAGGACAGAGGCCCAGGGAGGGGGTTGCTGGTTTCTGAGAGACAGCAACAGCTGAGGCTGAGCACTATGGACAGCTCTGCTCTGGACTCAGACATCAAGGGCCTGCACATCAGGTATAAAGGGTGCATCTGAGGTAAGAAGTGCAGCCTTTGAATTTCTGAATCATTCAAGCCCCGATACGGATTAAGTGATGCTAGACTGTTAGGAGTGTCTTAAGACATCTGGTAGAAGCAAATGTGACTCCTTCAGAAGGAATATAACATCAAATTATTTCTAAAAATGATTTTGCAGATACAATGCAAAATACACAGAAGATAATCAAAATAACCAGGCATTCAAGGAGATACATGAATGAAAACAAGAGAAATAACAGACAATAGAAACAGATCCACAAGGACTCCAGATATTTGAATGATCAGATACAGACTCTAAGATAACTATGCTTACTGTGTTCAAGGAGACAGACAAGATTAAGAATTGACAGAGAACTAAAAATGATTTTTAAAAAACCAATTATTACAGGTATGAAAGATACTAACAACCCTTAAGTTCAGATTTTTTTATTAAAGACAGAATTTTATAATACTTCTTTCTGATTTTGAATAAACATCTGTAATAACTGTCATTTACTAAATTTTTTTTTTTTTTTTTTAAAGATTTTATTTTTTCCTTTTTCTCCCCAAAGCCCCCCGGTACATAGTTGTGTATTCTTCATTGTGGGTTCCTCTAGTTGTGGCATGTGGGACGCTGCCTCAGCGTGGTCTGACGAGCAGTGCCATGTCCGCGCCCAGGATTCGAACCGACGAAACACTGGGCCGCCTGCAGCGGAGCGCGCGAACTTAACCACTCGGCCACGGGGCCAGCCCTACTAAATGTTTATTATCTCCCTGATCCTGCTTAGACGTTTCATCTATCTTAATTCATTTAATCTGCACAACACGTCTGAGAGGTAGGTGTTATTTTGTCGATGCAGAAACTGAGGATCAGAGAAGTTAAGTAACTTGCTTAAGGTCAGCTGTTAAATAATGAAGCTAGTATTCAAACCCACACCTGTCTGATCCACAGCCTATACTCTGAAGGACATGCCTAAAAGAGAGATTCAGATTTTACTTATGCAAATCAAGGAATCTCTCAATATATACGGGAAGGTGCCATCAGAACAAGAAGCACCAAACTGAAAAATCTGGCACCAAACTTGCATACAGTAGATACTCTAAAAGTGTTTGTTAAATCTCTGATGAGTCTAGGAAATAATCATATAGTTTTACGGTAATATAATAAGGGATACATTTTTACTCCTCAGAGTGTCTGCCAAAACTACATCTCTGTAAAGGATTCCTACAACTTTAAGATTTATCCCATTTACTAATTCCTAACTTTACAGCTTACAATTTGATATATGGATACCTGAGATTTAAATAAGAGTACAGTGTATGGCTAGTTAGTGACAGCAGTGGGCTAGAACCAGGCTCTGACATCAAAGGTAGATTCTGGTTACCACATCACACAGCAAATTATGTATATTTTAAATTCTACATTATGTGTACATATAAATATGCACACACATATAAAGATCTGAACATTTCAGTTCGGTGAATGGAGTAAACCACATATCATACACAGGCCCTTCTTTTTTCTCGAGCTGCAGCAGCAGCATCAGTAGCAAATGGCAAAAGGCCACTTGAAGAAGGAGAAGAAGGGATAAACCAGGCTAACTATTTTTCAACGGGAAGAAACTTTCTCTGAACACACACTAAGTGAACAGGTTGTAGCCAATCCTCTGCTTGATTCAGACACAGATTCCATTAGGAAAACTCTGCTTCACGTGCCTTGTGTACTGAGAAAGAACTCCTACTAAGATCGCAATACATAAGGAAGAAATCAAGTCAAATGCAGGCAGACTCTTATTCTCCCAGAACGAGATTCAACTGTGGTAAATTCACATAACTCATTTTTCATAGACGATAAATAGGATATAATTTTTCCCCACTTACTGCACTGTAAAGTTTCAGCTCTATAACGCCTACAGTTAACTAACTAGGCAAATCTGTATGTTTGAATTGGTCAGATGTGACCAAAAATTGGGCAATAATGAAAATGCAAAGAACCGGTATTAAGCAAAACTATTGTGCCCGACACTGTGGCTACACTCCACACACAGACAACAAAACCAAATGAAACAAATCAGCAAACAGTACATTTTGGGTCTACAACTGGTGTAGCCAATTCCTCCAACTCTCCTCCCAAAAATAAATAAATGCTTTACATTAAACAAACTGTTTTTTAACATCCACTATGGGTACTACACTAGGTACAGGGGATATTTAAATTTTAAAAAAGGTATTCAGCACAAATTAGAGAGGAAATCAAGCTACAAAGGAAGTACAAAAGCGCAGCATGTCTACTCAGGAAGTCGGTGTGCACAAGCACTCATGGGCAGTCTCTCCTCTACATTTTCTTTTTAGTCCTCACAATAAGCCAGTGAGTTAAATATTCTCTTAGTTTCCTTAAGTATATGAAAAATCTGGGCTCTGTGCTACAGACTGAATATTTGTGTCCCCCTCCAAATCATATGTTGAAATTTAATACCTAATGTGATGGTATTAGGAGGGGGGACCTTCGGGAGGTGATTAGGTCACAAGGGCAGAACCCTCATGAAAGGGCATGTGCTCTTACAAGAGACCCCAGAGAGCGCCCAATGGGGCAACGCCCTCTTAAGCCACAAACAGCCACCAGCAGCAATTCCTGGCTGGGGGACCTGCAGGAGCAAGCTTGGGCACACAGCACCAAGGGGAAGTGAGGCTACCACAGAGAACCACCTCAGAGGCATGGCCCAAGCACAGAGCCACCATGGGGGCAGGGTGGCCTGGAGCTCTTTGCCCAGCAAAGCTAAGGGAATAGGACTATAGCCCCAGTGGGTCTGCAAGACAGGATGCCCACTCCAGTGGGTCTGGAGGACAAAGCATTGAGATGAAGATTCGGCTCAAGGTTAAGATTTTAGACTTCTTAGAAGGGCAATTTGAGAGCAACAGAGAGCAA
Source organism: Equus quagga (assembly GCF_021613505.1). Lineage (NCBI taxonomy): Eukaryota > Metazoa > Chordata > Mammalia > Perissodactyla > Equidae > Equus > Equus quagga. The sequence goes on from NC_060273.1 coordinate 126,822,040, forward strand.
TTTGCCTTAGAATGAATCATCCCTTGAGTCTCACTCATATCTGATTTAAATGATACTTAAATGAGACTTTTATAATTATAAAGTTAAACATAGTATAAAGTGTTCAAGTCAAAGCTAACAAATGAAAGGATTTCTCCTTTATAAAAATGTCACCCACATAAACTTAAAAATTGAAATATATAACATTTACCTCTAGAATTATAGTGAACATCTGTTTTCATTGTACTCCGTGATAGGGCAAGCAAGAAAAGGAATTTGTTAATTTTATATCAAGCCATATGTGTATGACATTCAGCTTTACCAAGAGTCCAACATATTTGAGTAATTTCAATATTTTGTAATAAAAACAATAAAATTAACTGAATAATGTCATCTGATCTAAAGCACTGAAAAGGGGGAGAAATAAAAAAATATATTACCTGCAGTAGTCTCCTTGCTTAGCGACCTTGGCCAGGGAGAAAATGCAGTCAACAGTTGCTAGGTGATGCACTGCTTTACACAAGGAGTGATAATGTTCACTGAAATTCCTGCAGAAGCAACAACAACAAAAAGGTGAGCAAATCGATTTTTTAGACCTATAAAAGCTGTATGGTAAGTAATCATTTTATTAGCTAAGAGGAGCATAAACAAAATAACCAGGCATATCTAGCAGTTAAGAGAGATGGAAACTACATTAAACTACTCTTCTGTTTAATAACTTGATTACTCAGGCTTCCTTTTGTTTCATTTGGATAGAATTATATATATTTAAAAGAGCTTCTATACAAAGATGTCTACTATTAATATATTAAAAATATATTTATGGCATATTTTATACTGCTTTGAGTAGACAGAGCATAATGAATATAATTTATCTATTTCTCACTGAATTAAAATTCACCAAAACAAACAGTATGAACCCCATTAATAGTGTTAAGAGTCTGTGCAAAGCCCAAACACAAGGGGATTGGCCCCTGGCATCACACAGGCAGCACTCAACTGCCACCTTAAAAATGCCTCTGAGTTCTGAAGATGCCACACGCTACACGGACCCAAAACTCCTGAGTGGCTGCCCAGTGATCATGCCTTGGCCTTCCTGGTCTAGCTTCAATTTTAGATCTGACCACTCATTTACCCTTTGGACTGTGGCCTATTCTGTCTCTGTTCTAATTATTGACCAGTCTTTCACCAGAGTGCAGCCACATTTGATGTTTCTGCTCTTGCATCTCTGGAGATGAGTGTCAAGTACCTTTGACACTAAAAAAAAAAAGTCAATTTTTTCTTTCACTCCTTCTTTCTCAGGCCCTGTCCAGGCTACCAAGACTCTAATTTGCTACTACCCAGCAGCCTTAGGTTGAAGCTAACTGTCCCTAATGATCTTCTCATTTCCAGGATTAAAACGAGTGACATGGCTCTCAGTGGGTACCATTTCAGTTTAAAAAAAAAAAAAGGAAATGATAAGGTAATTACTTTGATATGGACAACGATGTTCTTTCTCATGTCAATTACAGAGATAAGACATGAATAAAATGAAAAACTATCGTAAGCCTTAAATATCATCATCATATCTCTTACAAAGCCTTGCTTGATTTCTTGGTCTTTGTCCATTTGCTATACTTTGCCAAATTTCAGAGAGATTATCCATACTTTGAAAAATGGGCAATTCAGGTGACAATCCAATAGAGAGGGTTTATAACGTAACAGCATGCAACTTCGTCACTAAGCTGCCAACCACCTTCAGGAGGAAGCCAAAGCACTATGATTTAATCTCTGGCCAAAAGATACTGCTGGGTGCCTGGGAAGCAGATTGAGACACTTGGGTTCTAAAGCTGTTATGACAGCCAGAAAAGTCTACCACCAGATGTTACTCAATGATATGTGAAGCTAATAAAAATGGAAAACATTTTATCTGCTATTTGCAAATGCATTTCTAAAATATTTCAACTACTGTATGAGAGAGAGAATTCATTTTTTAAAAAATTTGCAGTTAAGAAGATTATTCAATACCCACAGCCCACTTTCTGGAACACAAAAGAAGAGGCATGTTTTTAGAGAGAGGGTTCCATTCACAGTTTCTCACAGCCTTGATTTCTTCCAATATTTGGATCAAAAGTAATATGACTAATGCATAACAGTTAGCATCTCAGTAAGAGACAAAATACATTTGTATAACTGGTATTCAATCCTCTGATGTCAGGATCATTGAGGTTAATTTTTTGAATGACATCATATTCACACCATCTGGCACCTCAATAAACAGTGTGCATAACAATCAATGCTGTTCTCAAGTGGGGGCTCTAGCTGCAAATGCTCTAGCTAAATTTCAGCCAATATTCTTTTTGTAGATAAAAATTTTAATATGTTCTTCTTATTTTGAAAGTAATATATGTACATTATAGAAACTTTTGAAATTATGTATGTGCAAAGTAAATTAAAATCTCCAGGGGGGGCTGGCCTGGTAGCACATCGGTTAAGTTCACATATTCCACTTTGGCGGCCCGGGATTCGCTGGTTGCAATCCCAGGTGCAGACCTACACATGGCTTGTCAAGCCATGCTGTGGCAGGTGTCCCACACATAAAGTAGAGGAAGATGGGCATGGATGTTAGCTCAGGGCCAGTCTTCCTCAGCCAAAAAGGAAGATTGGTGGCAGATGTTAGCGCAGGGCTAATCTTCCTCAAAAGAAAAAAAATCTCCAGGAACCTCAATATCCAGAACTAATCAGTTAATATTAGAGACTACATATATGAGTAGACTTCTCTCCAAAGAAGATGTATAAATGGCCATAAGCATATTAATAATATAACAATAAGAATATATATACTTAATCTTTAAAAATACGAAGATTTGCATGCTGTGTACAAATGTGAATCTACACATACAGAATTGTATCATACTTTAACACAAATATTTTGCATCCTTTTCTTCACTTAGCAATATATCATGAGCAATATATCAGATTCTTCTGTGATATTGTATTTAGTGTTAGCTCACTCTTAGCAACTCTCAACTACAGCAAAGGTGTGATTATGATGAAAGCAGAATTCTCCTGGGTTAATTTGGTAGAAGGGCCCGGCAGAGGGCTGATACAGTAAGAGCGGTATGAGGTGACAGTGGGGTACTAGAAAAGAACAGGAGAAGAGGCAAATCAAAGAGACATCTCAAAGGGAAAAAAGACAAACAGGAAACTGATAACAAAAAAAGGGACAAAAAGAAAGAAACAATCAATGATAATGCCAAAGATTTTATCCCAGGAGACCTGAACTTTCTTTAACCTAGAATAATGACAGGGAGAACATAAGTCAGCTCTATAAATTCACGTATACCCTAAACAGAATGAATATGAATTACCTTACCAAATCCCAGGACCCTGGAACGCGGCCTTTGAAGTTTGAAAGGAGTAATTTTAGTCCTATTTTGCATGTTCTTAGTGATACCACTAAGGGAAAAGCCAGGAGAACTGAGAGATTCAAGGGCTCTGAAAACCCTTAAAATGGGAAAGTGAAAGTAAATTGGAAAAGGAACTAACTAGACCAAATTTCCATCCCTGGATTCAAAAGATAACCTCAAAAGATTCAGGATAAGTAAATTGGAATCTCTTTTTGATCCTATAATTCAAGATTCCCCTGGGCAAAAGGAGATGGTGCCAACTTACTATCTTTTAAAAACTGTCACATAATATCTTTTTTGTTCTTTTATTTCACTTGTCAGATGGGTTACTTTAAATGGAATAAAGCTCCCTGAAGGACCTCGCTGAATATTTGCTGTTTCAGTTTTTAAAGAAAAGGACTAACAGAAAGATTTCTGTTAGAGTGGTAACTATGCATTCATCATGGGCTGGCTCTCCAGCCTGACGGTAAAGGGCACACCTCCTACCAGCAGACACCCTGGGTTGAATCCAGGCTCCAATCCTGCCCCTTACTGTGGGCAACTTACTTCTTATTTCTGCATCTTACTTTATTCATCTGTAAATTGGAGATGATGATATTTCACTCATAGTGCCCTTGTGAGGAATAATGAGCTAATATACATAACGTTCGTAGATGAGTGGTGGTCCAGAGCTGGCTCCTAAGGACTCAAGAAAGTCAATTGTGCACATCTCTTCCCACGTCCAGTCCAGCAATAGCTTGAAATCAGTCATGGTGGGAGTATTTACACTACAGAAACCAGCAAACACCACAGACACGACTACTCTTCCAGAGATCTGGCTGTTAACCACTAACCAGCACTCCACTGACTTAAACCTGTCAATATGAACACACAATATTAAGTTATTACTAATAAATCCAGAATATGAGGCTTTCTTTGGGACAACAGTAAGGACTCCTCAAAAAAAATTCATATTATAAAAAACAAAAAAGGGCCAGCCCCACGGCCGAGGGGTTAAGTTTGTGCCCTCCACTGTGGTGGCCTGGGGTTCGCTGGTTTGGATCCTGGGCGTGGACCTGCACACCACTCATCAAGCCGTGCTGTGGCGGCATCCCACGTGCAAGAACTAGAACGACTTACAACTAGCATATACAACTATGTACTGGGGCTTTGGGAGAAAAAAGGAAGATTGGCAACAGATGTTACCTCATGGCCAATTTTCCTTACCAAAAAGCATAAAAAAAAGAAAAGGGCAAAGAGAAAAAAAAGATGGGGGATTATTCTAGAGTCAAATAGACTAAAGAAACATAAATAACCAAATGCAACATGTGAAAGTTGATTAGATCTTTCATTTAAAGATCTGAGGTGGGGGAAACCGAGGGAACTCAATATTTATTAAATTAATATTAATTTTTCTTAGGTGTGATTAATGCTGTTAAGATTATATAGCAAAATGTCCTTATTTTTAAAAGATGTATACTTAAGTATTTAGGGGGCGAAATGTTATAATGTCTAAAATTTACTTTCAAATGGTTCAGGAAAAAAGAGTATACAAGAGAAATATAAAACAAATGTGGCAAAATGTTAACACTTGATAAATCTAGGTGAAGAGTATATATGTGCTCATTTCAAGTTTCCCACAGATTTTAAATTGTTCAAAATAAAAAGTTAGGGGGAAAACAAACAGGGATGTAAAAAAAATAAGAAAAAAAATTAAATGGAGATAATAAAAACAAAACTAACCCATACTTGTCCAACTCTGGAAATGTTAAGCCTTTATATAAGAAAAGCAAACAAAGTTCAAGGTGGAATTTCAAAAAGTGACTCCACTAAACATCTTTAGCAACAAAATGTGAGTATACTAACAATAAAGTATATCTGGTCTCTCACTAAGATGAGCTACATTTCAATGGATAAAAAGTAAAATCAGAGAACACATGTACTCAACTATTTTATGGCAGGTCACAAGCAGTAATCTCTACTTTTCTTTTTGATGGAAAGATTTTCCGGTCTATTTCTCATAGCAAAAAGTCAGATTATATTTTTCACTGTAAACTCACTCTAGAAACTCAAGCCATTCCGCACTGCAGTCAAGGACTAGCTGCTCCCGGAGCTGATTCAGATGTCTGTAATTTTCTACAACAAAAGGAGAATGAAAGCGGCTCACAGCTTTTGTGCTAGAAGTGGGGGAAAAATATAAATAGGAAATCAAGGTTACTCAGAAATCAGTAATGCCATCACTTCAGAAAACTAAAGCAGTTATTTATTATTCTATGATGAACCTTGAAAGTAAATAGCTGTAAACAGAGAACATTCTTTAATTATGGTCCTGAACTCTACTGATTCCAAAGATCTTTGTTGTAAATAAAGTACTACAGTTCACAGGACTTTGTTCAGGAAGCTTTTAGAATACATTTCAAACTATATCCATATGGTGAGGTCAAAGTTTAGAATTTCTATTTCATAAGCACAAAGTTTCTTTTCTTTAAATTATACTAACTGAAAATGCTTGCTTTTAAAAGAAAGATCAGAAGCAAATAGGGTAAAATAAGTCCTGACAAAGCTGGGAGGTGGATACACTGGTGAGGGTCATATTATTCTTTATATTGTATAGTTTTCTGCAGGACTGAAGTATTCCAATGAAAAAAGAAAAAGATAAAGCATTGCAAAGAACAGCAAGGCATTAATTCAGGAGGCAGTCAAAGAAGAGAGGTCCTTCATGATGCAACTGTAGATTCACAGTGGTTCTGGATGGGCAGAAAGACCATATGCTCCTCTTCCAGGCTTGTGCATAAGCTCTGCTTCTTCATCAAGAAGCTGGAGAGCACAATGGGGGATGTCATGCGTTCCCGGTCAGAGAATCCAGACCAAGGCTCCAAGCCTGCCACTGACTTGCTAGCTGTGTGACTTTGGGCAAATATAAGCGACCTTCTCTGAACATCACTTTCCTCAGCTATAAAATGGGGATAATGACAGTATCTACCTCATAGGGACTTTTGAGAGGATCAAACAGATAGTGCTTAGCAGAGTACCTATCTCAGCGGTACTCAAGGTTGAGGAGCTGTCACACCCGTGGTGGTGGTGGTGGTGGCTGTTACTGCTGTTGATTTATTACTATGACGGGACCTTTTAGAAGACAAGGTCAGGGCTGAGTCACGGCCAGGTGATGACAGAATGTACTCTGATCTTTGTTTGCTCCCCAACTCCCATAATACACCGTCACCATTATCTTTAATTTGGCAAGTTACTGGACTGGGGGTGAGCCTTTCACATCTGAATTCTGGCTCATGATATTCTAACCTACCCCTGTCAAGGTTCTGATGGTCAAACAAAGATAAAAAATAGCAATGAACCTTCTATAAATCATCTTATTCATTCATTCAATTTACATCATTGAATGTTCAAAAGATGCTGGCAGTGATTCAAGCCTGCTTGTTACTTTGAAGGTATGTCATCTAGATTTCTGTGCAAACATATTTATCATAGCTTTCTCTTCTGACAAAACATTTAGTGAAACATTTCAGTTATTGTTCTAGCTAGATTAACACGATTTTTACTAATTTTTCTTCACAAAGCACATTTCCATTCATTAGCTGTAGTGTAGGACAAAAGCAGATCATGGAAAGAAGGCCTGCAAAGAGAGAAAATATCCCCTACAATCAACAATTCTCAAATCTCAATTACAGCTGTCCGTAACACAGGGAAAAAAGGATGGTATTAGAGCTTAAGGAACCCCTGACTGTGCCTCCAGGATCCTTTGATAGCAGCAATAGAGAACAAATAGTTCTCTTTTTGAATTAAAATAATAAATTAACAATCATTCACACATCATGTCAAAACTTTCTTCCATCCCTAATGCAGAGTTCCTTCCTACCATCACCTGCTACGTATCATCTCTCAGGCAAATGTAACATTTCCATCTCGAGTTCATGCAAACACACTAATGACAGCAGCAATAAGCACTCCACAAAGGACACTGCTCACAGGAGTATACACATCTGATGCCACCTCTTTCAGTGAGTCCCCTCCTGGGGATAAATGTCTAACCACAGGAGTCTCAATGTGCTTCTCTAACTTTTTTAAATTAATTTATTTTCATCAATTCATGATACAACTTACCAAAAAGAAGATGTAAAGAACTATTATAACTATGTGCCATGGAAAGCATTAAGAATAAAGAAATGTGGAGCTCAGTGAGGCAGAAAACGAAATTTCAGCTTCTTAAAAGAAATGTCAGGTATAGCATTCATCAAGAAGTCCAAGCAACCAAATTAATCTTACAATTGAAGGCTCCTCAACTCTCTTTTTGTCATGTGTTTAAAGAGTACTCTGAGGTATAAGAATAAAACAGTCATTTACAAAACAAGAAAACAAATATATACAAGTAAGGTACACTTTGGAAAAAACGTTTTAAAATCAAGGATGAAAGAAGTTTAAAATAATTATTTCTTGGTTAAAAGCACCATAAGAAAATCAAAGGGGAAGAATTGCCTTTAATGTCAGAGATGTGGTGATTATCAAACCAGTAGTATACAGGTACACAGATGTCATTATAATTCACATTAATAAGAAAAAAATGTATTTTTAAACCTACCTTCCAATCTTAACCCAATCAGTTGGTATACAAGATACAGCAGAATTCTTTACTTCAATCAAAAACTAAAATAAATATAAATAAAAGTTAGATATTTAAATGATTAATCATTATATTTTTAAAGCTTCCTCAAAACTGTGCTAAACAAGTTTAGTAAATAATATTCTAAACATTCAAAGTAAATCCAGTATTGCTATTGGGAGAGTTCATGTATATGTCTGTACAATCAAATATTATTAATTAGGGTTTTAATACTTGGAATAAAGTATAATTTGTTTTGAGCAAAAAGTCTGTAATAAAGGATATAACTTGGTGCTTTAACGTTTATAACATTATGTGCATGCTACAAATAGTGACTCTTCTTAAATGACCTCTTTCATTTATCAGTACCCACTTATCTTAAGAATTCTATTACTCAGTGATAAGACTGAATTTGGAAGTACATAAAATTTTAAAATATTCAATCATTAGATGTTATACTAGTTTGAGATATAGTCCCATCCCCTATTCTGAACAGAAGAGGATTTATTATAATAGTTTTTATCCAGGGGACCTAAGTCCTCTAAAAGTATGCTCATTACAGCCCGGCCCAGTGGCACAGCAGTTAAGTGCACACATTCCACTTCTCGGCGGCCCAGGGTTCGCTGGTTCGGATCCTGTGTACAGACATGGCACCGCTTGGCAAGCCATGCTATGGTAGGTGTCCCACATATAAAGTAGAGGAAGATGGGCACGGATGTTAGCTCAGGGCCAGTCTTCCTCAGCAAAAAGAGGAGGATTGGCAGCACATGATAGCTCAGGGCTAATATTCCTCAAAAAAAATTTAAAAAGTATGCTCATAAAAAAGCACTGACTTCCTCAACTATCAAGGGAGGCAGATATTTCTTCCCATGAGTGTTTTCTTTAAGTATTCACATATAAGAACTACATCTTTATAGCTCCAACTGTGCTCTGCAAGCAAGCTTTTCTGAAATCAGCCAGGAAGCAAGTGAAATCAACTTCTTCTATCACACCCTTCATTTTTAGCATTGGTTATATATCTGCCTTCTTCCTGCTCCCTTTCCTGCATTACTGCAATGAAATTCAATGTTTTATTTAAATAAACAAACACATTCATCTATTTTGTACAGGATGGAACCCAGAAGCTCTGTGGCTCCCACTAGTTTTGAGACGGCTACAGGAATTTTTTCACATATATCAGTTTTATAACATTTCAGGTATTTATAAAGTGCAAATTATTAATAGTATCAGCCTAGCTCTTGAGTTCACTTTTGTATTAATAGAAACACTATAGCTTTTATTAATTTTAATAGGAAGTAATGGTTAATTTTAAGAATTTTCATCCTTAACAAAAATTTTGGAACTAATGATGTCCTCTTGCATAGAAAGGAATTAATACAATTCCAAATCTGCCACACCCAGTTAAGCAGTTAAGAGTCAAGAGTCTAAAATCCCCTTTGGCTACAAAAAGTAACTGAGGAAAAAACCCACAAAATAAATACCGTTGATGGGAAAGATAAAATCACTTTAAGAGTATGCTAAAAAATTCTGCTTAAATATTATTTTAAAATGTCTATGAGAAGACATATTGATCTTTTTATAAAGTAATTCTGGGAAGAACTGTGCCAAAGGCAAACAGCAAGATTCAGGACCACAGCAGATCGCTAGTACCTGGGAAGGACAAACCGAGATCCATAATGACTAACACAGAGGTCCACAGGAGCTACTGCCTAAAAGATGATGGAAAGTTTTAAAAGAAGCTAAAAACTGCCTCAACGAGGTCACTGGGCAGCCAGCTAGGCTGGCTTACTTAAGTAATTTGCCATAACACCACAGCATCGCAGTGCTGGATTCAAATCTGTACCTTATACACATTACAAATTGCTACTGGTCACGGTCACAGACAGCTGTTCAATCTGTACGTATCAAAGGTCTACTCTAAGGACCACAGCAACTCAAGCAAGCCAGATACAGAGCCCACACAGGATGCAGAATACACACAGTGAGGACCACGAAAGCTATGTGGACCTCCTGCTTGTTAAACCGCTGGGGTCACTTCCTCAGACAGGAGCTGGTCCTGTGTGTCCTCTTCTTTTCAGCCCATGTTTCTCCTCAGCATCGTCATCAACTAGCAGTTTTTCTCTCTTCTACACTGGCTATGGAATAGGAAATTTTCTCTCTATTTCCTTTTACAAAGCTCTAAGAATGAGCAGATAAGCCTTTGGTTTAAGGATCCTATCGCTAAAGAAAAGGAACCTAACTAAAATTGGAAGTTAACATATATTTCAGAAACCTTAGAGCGTTCTCACAGCAACTTTCTCTGCTCTATAGCTCCTGACTTCGTTTCTCAGGTGCTGACGTGAGAAGTCTGTCTTGATTCGTTCTAACAATCCCTCATATTCTTCTCCGGAGATCCAACACTGTCTTGGTTAAATGTCAGATGTTGTTACTCAAACTACAGCCTGTGGTATCATTGGGCTGACATCACTGCTAAGTTTGCTAAAATTCTTAACTCATTCCAGAAACTGCTGCCTGTTTCCTCCAACACCACACTTAACCCATTCCTACTCTCCCTCCTTTTCTTTCTCACTCTCTGAAGAATTTTCAAATATTTTTTATTTACAAGTAAGACTTAGAGAATGCTTTCCACATCTTAAACATATTAAGCAGATATTTGGATACGATACATGTTGTGAATTAATGAAATTTTTTGTAAATATTTCCCCCCAATATTTCTTTCCTTTTCCTTAAGAATGCTATTACTTATCAATACTGCCCCAAATCTAAATATCACCCCATATTCATTCCATATTTGATTCAAGATTGAGACAATACTCTACATTCATAAAATATGAGAAAGACCGTCACAGAAACGGTGAACTAATTATGTAAAGCTATGTAAGCTTCTACTCTCATGATTTTCTCATAAACCAATATAGTCAGAGTCAGAGACAGTAATGCACCATAGTCAATAAGGCTTCATATTCTAACAGTCCAGGCTTACTTCGTTTTACTGTGTTTCGCTTTACTCTGCTTCGCAGCACAATACCCTTTTTCACAAGACCCTCCACCAGCAAAAAGATTATGACTCACTGAAGGCTTAGATGATGGCTAGCATTTTTTAGCAATAAAGTACTTTTAAATTAAGTTATGTTCATTGATTTTTCAGACATAATGCTATTGCACACTTAACAGGCGACAGTATAGTGTAAACATAACTTTTCTATGCACTTGGAAACCAAAAAGTTCATGTGATTTGCTTTACGGCAATATTTGTTTTATTGCAGTGGTGTGGAACCGAACCCACAACAGCTCCGAGGTATGCCTGCACCTAAAAATTGTGAACAGAGGTGAAACATGAATGTTGTCAGAAGTAACACTGGCCTGACAGTCTATCTATTTCTCTATTTTTACTAATAATAACAAGATCCATGTACCATGTGGGCTGCTTTCACAGGTTTTTAAAGAATTATTAGAAAAATTATATATACGGAAATAAAATTTCAGAAAGTTTAAAATAAGAAGCCCATCTATATATAAAATAAGGGTTTTTCTTGCTTCTTTCCTCACCTATCAGAGGTAATATTTGACAAAGTCTGTTCTTAGTCCTTTAAGTATCTCCAAATAATTTGCTGATGGCTTTAGTTGAATTTTTTTAAACAGAATTTGATAACTGCTGAATATACAGAATTCATTTGGTGTTTGAATGAGTAGAGGTATTAATTCTCCAAAAATGTTGTAAAAGTGATTCTGTATTGACATAGTACTAAAGTTCTAAAGGGTTTTAAAATCTAGCAAGCATCCAGACTACTGTTAGTGACTAAGAAATGTTTTGCCTCAAACTCACCACCTTAACCTAGTGAAGGCTAAGCAAAGAATAAGATAATTTATCTTCCTCCCTAATCATTTGTAATCCAATTACTTGATCTCCAAGCTGTGTTTTTTCTTAAACTTCAGTGTTACACTGATAAAGAAGAACTAATCTAGTATCCCTTATGAATTCCTCATCAGTTTTCCCCAATTTTACTTTAAAACTGCCAACTGAATCCAGTACTGTCTTCCCAAGACTTAAGCTTTATTTTGGTTTGAATAGTATGAGCTCTAAAATGTCTGGATTTTATCAAATAAAATCCATGCTGTTGACAATCCCTCGCGTTAATATTTGTGAGTACAGTGAAATAACGACATGGTAAACAAACTGGAGTTGGGCACACCTGGGCTGGAACTGGGCTTCTGACCTGGGTAACTCACCTAACTACAGTAAGCCTCAGTTTTCCTTCCTGAAAAATGGGAACAACCAACCCCCTTTTGTGTTGTTACAAGGATTAAATAATATCTGTTAGGCAATTCGCACCATTCTGAACTTTAACAGGTGCCTGGTAAATGGTAATTACTACCATGATTATCCTCTGAAGAACACTGCACGGTGCTCTATTATTACAAAGCCCTTTCATGCATTTTTAACTCAACTGGTCTTCACAGCAGTCTCACCACAACAGATGTGACTCTTTCACGGTCACTGGCATGTAAGCGGTAGAGCTGGCACCTACACTCAGCTTTCCCCCCGTAATACCAGGCAACCACGTTTCTACTACCTATCTTTTATTAACGTGACTAAGCAGTTTTGATCATCTCATTTTCAACATACAGCCCAGAATAGTGGTGCTAAGGTCACTTGTTGCTTTGCAAGGTCAAAGCACAGTGAAACCAAGGGAAACAATTAAATATCTGAAATTCGCCTGTTTGGAGCGGGGGTGGGGGTGGGGGACTAAGTATAAACATTGTCAAATCGTTTTTCTGTTACATAGAGCTCTATGCGGAAGGCATTGTGAAATGTCTGCCCGAGGATACACATCTTAACTTTAGTCCAGAAGACAGGCAGACTTAATCAACGGTCTATTAAGTGGCACAACATTAATAAACATTATAGTAAATTATAATATTTATTCAAGAGTGTATTTCAAATAATCATACAAATCAACAATCTTTTTGCTAAATATATAAAGCAATGCAAATATTTAAAATTTGACTTGAAATTAAGCTTCTCCCCTAGAAAAATATCTATTTTCTAAAATCCTTAATAAAACGTTCATCCTATAGAAATTATCCACTAATTTGCTTTTTTAACGAGGTAGAACTTCTCAAACTCCCTCGGCTGGGATCTTCATATTTTATTAGACACAGGATGTAGAAGTGGCTTGCCTCAAGACTCCGAGCAGGACTGAAAGGCACAATGCATTTAAGAAGCACACCTCTTCCCAATTCTCATTCAGATATGAACAGCAAACTTTAAGCAGAAGTACACATACCAAAAAACACATTCTAAACAGCACCATAATGTTATGGGAGACTCACTAAATGCAGGTTTTCACTGCAGTTTTGCTTTTTGTTTTTTCAGCAGCTATACTCCGAACTTCAGAGGGGAGCCCTGCCATTTAATCGTTGTGTGAGCCAATCAACGTAGATGGTTCACTTGTTATCACTTTATCATCGGCAGGCCAGAGAGCAAAGACTAACTTCTCTCTCCCGGACTTAGGGTAAATGAATTCTGTAAGCTATTATTTACAATTGTCAAGGTTTTCTAAAATATAATTTCAACAGATAATATTAAAATACATGTAACATCAAGTTGCATGATTTTATGAAGACACTAGAGTAAACAAACAAAATACTGTTATTAAAATAATTCTTATCAAAAGAAGGTATTACAACATATCTCCAAGGAACAAAACAGAAAATCTGGAAAAAAAAAGAATACTTTCATCCTATGCTCAGATTTTTATTTATATTTTAAAATAGCTTTTCTACTTGAGGAAAACTAATGCAAAATAAAAGTACGTTTGATGTTACCTCCTGTCCTGATACTGCCACATATTGTGCAGAAGGATTTTTTATTATTTTTCGTATTTCTTGCAAATGTATTTGGATCCTGTGAGTAACTTCTTGAATTTCATCCTTCCTCTTTTTTATTAAAGGGAAATCAGAAAGGTCTTTGAATAATTCAGTTTTATCCCCAATTCTAAAAAAACAAAAAAATGCAAATACATATATTAAAGCATATTACTTATACCAATTATTAATTATTTTTCATAGAATAATAAAAGACCAAAGGTTGAAAGTCAGGAAAACAACGTTCTAATTCCAGCTCTGCCACTAAATATTTATGGATTTCTTAATTTCTTTAAAGACAAACAAAATTAGTCTAACATCATTTTCATTTTGCAAGGTCATGATTCCCATGGTGAAACCAAGAGATAAAATTAAATATTCGTTGTTTGACTATTCATAAAATAAAGACAAACGTAAAATCATTTTTCTTTTATATAGAGTTCTTTGTGGGATGAATTGTAAAATGACCACCTCTTCAAGGATAACTTTGCTTCTGTAGTTTCTAAATATGAGACGGACCATCCCTGGGTATCTAGCAAATGAGTACCAGAAGCCATCTGACATCCATTTCTGGATTAATAAACTGCGGCTACTCGCTCTGCCTGGACTTTATCTTTTCATCATCTGATACCTGGAGAAGTATTACATCTGCCCCAGATGATGAACTGTCTAAATTTTAGACAGCAAAGTGTTACTTCCAGCTGTAATATAGAGCCGTTAGCATCCAAAAACATTTTTAATTTCACATGCAACTTCTATCATTACTTCTAGAGAAGCTTAAGAATTGACGCATCAAATGGCAAGCACATTATTTTAATTTCACTGCTGGAAAGCAAGAACTAAGGGTCTGCTACTTACTTGGCAGCTTGTTCATTAAGTATCTTTAAGTAACGCTCTACTGGACTGAGGAGTTCAGGAATTTCTAAAATAAATGTCCGGAGCAAGTCTGACTGAACATGGGAATTCACAGCAGGTACCAATGCTTGAAATTCCGACTTCAGGTGATGCAGGGTTTTGACAATCAAGAAGAACTCTTGGGTAGAACACTGAAAACAGAAATATTTTTTACCTAAATAGCATAAGATACACGAAAATGAAGCTTAATTAGTGGTCTTTTTAAAGTCAGAATCAGAATAAAAGAAAATTTAAATTTATTGTTTAAATTAGTTAACTGAATAAAGTATTGTTGATACCTTCTAAATGTTAAATTAGTAGTTTAAACACTTTAGAATATAATGTTAAAGTTGAAAACAAAATTATTTGAGCCAGGGATAGTAAAGCAAATACTTGTTCCGTGTTTTTTCATTTTAAAATATATTGACCATATAGCAAAAATACAGCAAACAATGGTAAAAATAAAAAAGACATTTCTGGGGAAATATCTGCAGGACGTATGAGAGATAGAGGGCAAAATTCTTCCAGATATAATGAGCTCTTACAAATCGACATGGAAAAGATGAACAATCCAAAGAATAATGGCTAAACGAATGGAATATGCAGCTCATAGAAAAAGAATATCCAATAAGCACATCAACTTCACACACAATTAGGGCATGCAAATTAAAATGACAAAATTTCTCACTTATCAGAATGTCAAAGATTTAAAAGCTTGATAACAGCTAAGTCACAGCGGGTATAAAACGGATACTTTTATATACTCTTAGTAGAAGCACAATCTTTTTGAAGAGCAATTTGTCATAACTTCATAATAAAAAAGTACATATACCCTTTGACTAAACAATTCCACTTTTTAAGAATTTAACTAAAAATATATTTTAACAAATAATAAAAAAAAATACGTGTGTATCTGAGTATTTATAGTAACACTGTTGGTAATAATATTAAATGGATGAATAAAGAAGCAAGTATCCAGCAACTAAGGTCTTATGAGGAAAAATTCATACAATGTAATAGTACGAAATAGTTAAAAAAAATTAAGACATCTGTACATACTGTGTACAGATCAATATGGAACTCCATAATTTCAACATATATTAAATATACATAGTATATGTTTACACTATATACCATATATGTATTTACACAGTAAAATTTCATCTGTGATTCTTTAAATTATATGCATTATCCTATAGAAATAAAAATATAAATAAAAATGTCTGGAAAGGAATACATGTAACTGACTTTAGTGACCTCTGGGTAGTGGGTATGTGGGGGATGATAGACGCAGAGTTTTCATTCTTTATTTTATACCTTTGGATACTGTTGTAATTTTTTAACATGAACATAAATAATTTTTACTTTTGGAGTTTCTGATAAAGAGAGTGGGCTGAACCAGTGCATCTAGTTTCACTCTGTCTTGAAACTAAAGTCCAAGATTGTTTAAAAAGGCATAAAACCTCAAGAACAACTAGGAGTAAAAGATAATAGCAACAACATCTTAGCAGCTATAAAGTAAATGAACAAGCGGTAACTGACTTAGAAGACTCAAGGTATTTGAATGTTAAGCTGGTTGTGAGGAAAACTAGGACTCAAGTTACACCAAGAATCCTAAAAAACTCAGAACTGGTGGCACAAATTATCTTTGGAAGTGGACATTGAGGATGGGGGAGAAAACGATTGGCTGAAAGTGAATTAGGAAGCAATTCAATCCCTTGATCTTCTATTTCCCTCCAGGTCCCTCTGCAACCACCATTCTCCTACGCTGCAGGAGACTAATTTTATCCTCTGGAGAAGATAAAACATGGGGTCTGAACCAGTTTCAGGCACAGTGAAGGATGAGAGTACCACCAAAAGCAAGGGAGTAAGGGAATGGTCACAAACTGAATGCTGAGATTCCCAATTGTCCCCACCTAGCTCCCAGAACACTGTTAGCCAGTCAGGAGGCTGGCAGAGTCCCTGGAGGAATCTCACAACCCCCAGAGGAAAACCCTGAAGCTCTTACAGCAGGAGTTCTCCCAAGAAATGGACCAGCTGGTTCACTCTACAACTCACCTCATATTTTGTAAGCCACATCAACTACAAGACCTTCCTGTCAGCATTTTAGTCCTCCACTCTTTAAAAATGATCAGACATGAGATAAAAAATCCTAACATTAAATGCAAAAACCAAAACAATCAATTAACCAACAAATACCAGTGGGAACAGAGCCTATACAAGTAAAATAAAACTTCTAAAAGAATGCTATTAATAATATCCTCAGTTAAACAGAGAATATTGCAATCATGAAAGAATGGGATGCCATTTAAAAAAAAAAAAGGAACATTCAGAAAACAAAAAAAACCAAAAATTCAAAAATTCTTGGAAATTAAACTATGATGGTAGAAATGAAAAATTCAACAGAAGAGGTAGCAGATCCAGGTGATAAAATTTCCAAGAAGGTAAAGCAAAAGTATAAAGAGATAGAAAATATAGAAGAAAGTTAGACAATCAATTCAAATCCTAGAGTTGCAGAAAGAAAGAAATCATCAAAAAAACAATTCAGGGAAATTTCCAAGAACTTTGTTGCCAGATTGAAAGGTCCCAATACAATAGATGAAAACAGAACCAAATCATGGCAAATCACTATGAAATTTTAGAACACTGGGGACAAAGAGAAAGTCTCCCAACTTCTAGAAGGGGAGAAAAAAAAGCCACACAAAGAATCAGGAATTAGAATAATTCCAGACTGTTCAACAATAATACAAGAAGCTAGAAGACAACAGAGTAACACAAAATTCTAAAGGAAAATAATTCACAGCCTAGAATTTTATACCCAGTCAAACTACCAATCAAATGTGAGAGTAGAAAAAAGGCATTTTCAGACATCCATGTTTCAAAACGTTTACTTCCAATATCCCTTCTCAGGATGCTTCTACAGGATGCACTCCACCAAAATGAAGGAATAAACCAAGAGGAAGTCATGGAATACAGAAAACAGGAAATTCAATTCAAGGGAAATAAAGGGAATCTAAGAACATAGCTATATAACAGGTATGGGGGCAACCAGTCCAGATTGAGTCAGGTCAGAAGGCTCAAGGAAATGAAATTAACAGAATATTTGGTGAAAATAAATATCTTGAGATGAGAGGGCAATTTATGGTTATGTAACGATAAGTACACATAATAAGCAGTATTTATAAAATGGACGAATGCTAAGAACACATTTAGAAAGACAATTATTAACTATAAGGAATGAAGTAAATTATGAGAAAAATAAGAAATTAGGTCCAACTGAACAAAAGCTGAGTTCAAAGTGCATCATAAAGCACCTCTTCTCCAGAAAGGCCACTGTTTGCTGGGAAAGAGACATATAGGAAGCTGGACTGTTTGGATAAATGTGGAGCCTAGAAGCTTTTTGGCCAAGAGTCACTTAATGATACATTCTAACAAGAGTGAAGAAGGAAAAATAAACATTCTCAGTATAATTTTTGAATAATAATCTCTTGTGATTACTGTAATTTGAGAGGCAAGAAGGGGTTTGATTTTTCACACTCAGACATGAGAAAGTTTAAGTCAGCAACAGCAGCTAAGTGAAAACCAGGAGTGCACGGCAATCCAGTCCTAAGTGCTCAAGGCAGGTTGTTCTCAAGTTCCTCAGCTAAACAACTCAACGGAGCCACAGGAAAACTGAGGATAAGGATAAGGGAGCTGCTCCTGGAGTCACTCATGTTCAACCCCATTTTGGGCAGCAAAACCCACAAGTGCAGAGGCAGGCCAGCACAGGACTGGAAGAACTCCAGCCTAAGCTCCATACAGAAAACGTGGCTTTGGGCTTATACCAGTCTGGCTAAGAAACTACTCTTGCCTACAAAATTCTGGAAACACTCTCCTTTCAACATTTACTAAGTGCTATAATCCTTTAAATGTACTCACCAACCTCAGCAGTTATGTATCACTTCCTTACAAAAGAGTTCTTGAGCAAAGTTAATACGAGGTCCTATGCCTAGCACTATCCTGTAAGATTTAAATTTAAAGTTTTACTATCAAAAGAAGTGTTTATTTTATTTCAGAGTTGGCCCACTTGGTATCCTCTATTATTATCATCATAAAAATACCTATTTGTGCCTATTCCATGGCACTTTCCACACAGCCATATGGCCTAGGCTTACCACTTCCACAATATCCCAACAGTGCTCCTTACCATTTTACGACTTTCACATAATTGGCACAGCCTGCACCCAGGATATCACTCACCATTTGGTGCATACAGCAGAAGCTTATTTAGAGTAATCTAATAATAAAGAACAGACGTGTGTTTGATGGTGTGTTCCAAGAGCCAGCTAACTAATCTATAAAAACTTGGTTTAAGGCATTTAGACTTCCTAAAGTTGGTTTGTTACCAAATCATTTCTAATCTTCACTTTTCACATCAATCTTTAGGCACATTCTTGTGTAAACATTAAAACAGCAACAAGGAACAGCTTCTGAGTGAGTCATAAGTTCCTTTAGTGTAGTTTGAAACTCTAAAATAAAAGTAATTCTTGCTCTGCTTATTGGTCACTGTTAAAATAATTTAGATTCTATACTGTATGATCTCACTTATATGTGGAATCTAACAAAAACCAAACTCACAGACACAGAGAACAGACTGGTGGTCGCCAGAGGCGGGGCAGGGAAGGGGTGGGTGAAATGGGTGAAGGTGGTCAAAAGGTGCAAATTTCCAGTTGTGTATAAAATAAATAAGTCCTGCAGGTGTAATGCAGAGCATAGGGACTACAGTTAGCAATGCTGTATCGTATATTTGAAAGTTGTTAAGGTAGATCTTAAAAGTTCTCATCACAAAAAAAAACACTTTGCAACTATGTGTAGTGATGGATGCTAACCAGACTTACTGTGGTGATCATTTTGCAATATATACATATCAAATCATTAGGTCGTATGCCTGAAACTAATATGATGTCATACGTCAATTATATCTCAATAAAAAAATTAGATTCTGACTTTTACCAGAGTTTTTAAACTTTTACAATACACAAACTGTATGAAATGCAAACATCAAAGTTAAGTTTAAAGAGAGGCAGCAAGGCCAAATACAAATCACAGCAGCATGGAATGATGCTGCCATCTTGACGCCTGGATGTTGTGACTCAGCTCTTCTGATTAGCGATTGATAATTTTTTCAGCTTCGCTCCTATCTTCTCTTGAGAAAAACAAAAATCTCTATTTTGTGTCAAGGAATCCTTTCAAGGGAAGAAGGCGAGGCGCTTGAGGTCTGTTGTTGAGATCTGAAGGGTCAGATGCACTGATTGCTAGGCAGTGGGCCAAGGATGCAAAGTAACAAATGGTCTGACATCCACTCTGCAGCCTCAAAAAAGTCAACCATCAAACTTCCAACTCTCAGGACAGCCTCTGCTATTGCCAGCAAAACAACACAGTGCATCAAATCATGGTACAACAGACTCCACTGACCCCATAAGCAACTCATGCATTTTTTTCCTGGGGATCACTGTTTCCCAATTCTGGCTTGTTCTTTGTTTTCAAATTTAGCTAAGCATATGGAACAGTTACGTAAGTCCTCTTGGGCACTGCAAGTATTCTCAGAAGCAGTACTTATCGTTCTAGTAAAACTTTGTGGGGGAAAAGGCCTTTAAAAAGTTAAGACAAATGAAAAATTGGTCACAACCAGAATTTGAGCAAATAAAAATTGTTCTATAATAGAATTATTAAATTGGCAAGGATTTACATTTGGGGGAAAAAATGTGCTTATGTAGGGACTACCAGGAAAAAAATGCAATGGTAATCAAAACTACTATCACAAAAATGGTAGTGTGCAAAAGTGGAGCCACTAAAAACCCAGTGAAGGATCTTTGTTTAAATACTAATTCTGTTACTTACTAGCAAGTTACTAACCAGCATCATCATTTTAGCCAAGACAATGCAAGCTGTTGTAACATTACATCCATACAGAAAGCAGTTCACACAATTTCCCATCAGTAAGAAGGTGATGAACACAGTATCTTCTCAACTCATAAAGTTTGTACAAGGAACAAAGGGTCTAATATACGTGAATGGTTTCTGTAATTGGTAAAACACTATAAAAAGTTTATTAACAATTATAAATATAACTAATTGATCATTTTTTTAAATTTTAGGCATATTTTGAAGATAAAGTAAATTATTTCCTAAGTGTGGAAAACTTCTCTTGTGATTGTTATGACTTACACTGCACACCTTAAGTGACAAAAAACAAAATAATGCTTTCTACCTACCTACAATATCCAAACTTGTTTGCATATTAATACCACCATAAATATTCTACTGGCAGATTTTTCCTTTGGTTGAATCCAGTAAAAAGCTGTTCTGAGGTCAAAAGAAATATGGCATCTCTTTTAAAAAGTAACTAGTCTAAAGTAAATTTCCTATTTTGATGGTGGTCCACACTTTGAAGATGAAACATGAGGATATCCTGTATTACAGCAGAAGGGCCTCTATGTGTTTCTATAGTTAACAGAAGCAGGAAATTTTACTTTTCACAATGCAAAAATTGGAATAACCTTAATTTGTGCGATTAAAACTTCTGAGGATTCTCTTATGTTATCTGCAAGATTTTACAAAATAAAACAGCAATAAAGCTCCAAGACATTTTCCTTTAATATCTGGTATCCTCATGCTGAAGAACATAATCAGGTTTAACAGATTTGATTTCTATCACACTTACCTTTTTGTGGTAAATGCTACAGAGTCCTCTCTCTATATCGGGCAATTTACGTAGATGATTTTCTATCTGACCAAAGACACTGGATTCTGAATAGAGAACCTCAGATACAGCATCAAGTCGAGCATTTATTTCCCTGTGAGAAGAGAGTAATAGCAGTTTTCAGATATGTTAAGAATTCACATTGTAGACAGTTCCCTCTCTAATGCCCAGCACTGTAACTGTGGTCACTTAGAACAGCAAAAAGGAGACTGCTCCTCCATATCTCTGGACCTTCCCTGCCCCTTATCATTTGAATCAAAGAGCAGATACCATACAAGGAAAGTCATTAGCTAGGTGGGGCAGGACTGGCTCATTAGGTTTTCTTCCCCCCCCCCCCCCCCCCCCCCCCCGGCAAACGCAGAGACTACATTTCCCAGGTTCCCCTGCAGTTAGGTATGGTCATGGACCCATACCCAAGTTCTAGCCAATGAAATGTGGGTAGGAATGATCAAGCCACTTCCAGTCCTGGCCCATAAAAATTTCCTGTGGATCTTCACATTCAGTCTTTCCTCCTTTGCCAGCTAGATGTTGAGCCCAGGGCAATCCTGTGAGGCTCCCGTTGACTCATCAGCCTGGTCTGTAAGTGGAGCAGAAAACCTTCCACTCCCTCATTGCTACCAACTGGACTTTACATTAGCAAGAAATAAACTTTTATTGCATTTAAACCACTGAGATTGAGGATTTATTTGCTACACCTGCTTGCGTTACCTCGGCTAAGATAATAGGTCTACAATGGGCAACTGATTTTCTACTCTGACTGAAATGACTGATCATCTCGGTCAAAAACCAATTCATTCAGTTAACCAACTATCTGATAGAAGACTTGATAGTGGTGGTTGAAGTGATCAACTATTTGACTGAAACGGGATTTGACATACTGAGCCTGAGCAAAGGCTGGGAGCAGCAAAAAAGTACAGAGGACATAACATCAAGAGACATGGGAGACCAGGGCTGCAGGAGTTTATCAGTGGCTATTCCCTAAGCGATGGGCCACTTGGGAAAAAATGGTGAGGTACTGTCAACTTAAAATGGAAACCTGACTGACTAAACGTGTCCTAAATGAGACATGGCCTATCTAGTACCTATAAACATCAAAGGCCTACACTAGGTATAATGGCCATACATGACACTAAAGACTGAGATAAGTAAACATATCTAGTGGATGTGGGCCCTCAGTAATTGTTTTTTTGCATGAATGAATGAACAAAGCAAAGGAATGAATGAACTGACATTGGGGGGTGGGAGGAGACATCAGCTAGTGAGCACACATTTATCTATCAAAGTTCTGTTGATATCACACACACTGAGGTGAAGGGCAAACCTTACAGCAGAATCCTGCCTAGATTACTATTAAATTGAGTACTTTGTAATTAATTGAGTACTTTTATCCTTGCTACCCTTTAAACTACTCTGTAAGGTCATGCGTATTCATGATACGGATACTAACTTCAATCTCATTTTTGTTCCATTTTTCTCTGGCTTACGCTCTGTTGTGTAGAAGAGGCATTTGGTTTGTCATGACACAGTAAAACAAGCCAGAGCTTTGAAGACACACAGACTGGTTCCTCCATTCTCAGAGGAAGCCATCCACTTCTCTCCACCTCTCCCGCCATTACACTAGTCTAAGTAAAAACCATTTCTCACAAAGACTAATAAAACAGCCTCCTCACTTTCCTCCCACACCCACTTCTGTCCCTTTTTTCAATCCATTCTCCACACTGTAGCCTGAGCAGTCTTCCTAGAACACAAATCTGTTCATATCATCTCTCTGCTTTAAGCTCATCATTGACTTGCCATTAACCTTAGATTCAAATCCAGAATCCCTAACAGATCTATAAGACAACTGATCCCTGTTTACTCCTCAAGTCTTACCCCAGATCACCTGTCACTCTCTTCCTCTCACTTTAAGTTTCAGCCATAATGAACGTGTTCCAGCATCTTGGTCACTCCAAGTTCTCTGACATCAGGGCTTTCTCATTTGCCGTTCACTCTGCCTAGAAGACTCTTTTCTTCTTTCCTCCCGCCTAACAGCTCCACTTTCTCTGGCAAACTCCTACTCACCCTTCCCCCAAAAGGGCTTTCTAGATTCACTAGACCGGATTTAATCCTTTACCATCCTTTTCCATACCACCTTCTATTTTCTTTCCATTTACTTCTTCACAGTCTTTTCTGCTAGATCGTAAGCTCAGTGAGAACAGGGATCATCTCTTCATTCGCACAGTTCCAAGATCACAATACGCGCTCAACAAGTAGCCATTCAGTTCAATTCAATTCAATTTCAAAGACTAAAGTAAATCAAGATGAGGTGAAAAAACATAAATTTTCTTTACATACTACTGTTGCGATAAAATAAATCAATGTTTTACCCTAACGTTTACCCAAAATTCTATACAAATATAAAGATTTATTTTAATAACTCACTCTCACATAAATGAAAGATGACACCAATTGGAATACACTAAGTTGATGCTACAGATGGTATGAGGACAGATAAAATGATGCCATCTGTGATCATATAAAACAGCCTACAAAGATAGCTACTTTCCCCCAAATTAAAAAGGTTGCCTGAGATATGGAAAGATAAAAGCAAAAGAGGTTAATAAAAACCTAAATCATATTTACGAAGTCTTCCAAAAGATTTTTTAAAAACAGACTGAAAAGGTTGTACTAAATTGATTTGCAATCTGGGAAAATACAAAGGTAGTGGGTTTTATTTTAGCCTAGTGACAGCACAGGCAAAAGCATGCTCCCTATGAATCATTTTGGTTTGAACCCAGCCTTCACGTGGCAGGGAGGTAACAGCTCAGAGGGAAAGAATTTGAGCTGAGAAGGCAGGTGACCCCAGTTGAAATCCAGGCTCTACCATTTACCAGTTATTTAGGCTTGCCCTAGTCTCTCCATCTATAAAATGGGGATAATAATGGTCCCTAACTCAGAGAGTTGTTATGAGAATTCAATGAAAAAAGACATGTTAAGCACTTAGCGCAGTGCCTCATACATAGTAACTACCCAATACACGTTAGGCGTCACCATGTTGCTATTATGATGATCTTTATTTGCTTATGCAATTTGGTTGGTGGATACCACAAAGAACAGCACGGGGAGGAAGAAACAGTACCCAAAATATAAGCTTGGAATTAACTATGTGTAGAAAGCCTAAAGCATAGATAATGCAAACAGGTATTTTGTACAAAGTGAACAAGGAAGGATCACACAAGGAAAGCTAGTCCTGGGATCTCAACTGCTAACTCGGACCGGCAGTGGTGACTCGAACTACTGTGTTGAGACTGGTTGAGAAAGAATGCCAAAACCAATTACAGATGTCTGACAAGGGCAGGGAAATTAATAAAAATGACTTCTAGTCAAGTTCTTTAAACAAAATAGTTTGCGTACCTTAGAACTGTTCTTTAATTAGCAAGAGTAAGAAGATTTTCCAAATAACTGTAATAAAATAATATGTCAGAGCACCAGAATACAGAACAATTATTTCGATGCAATCCATTAGAGAGATTTGGTGATTGCGACAGTTATCAAAACAGGAAGTAGCACTGTCAATTAGATGATGATAAAGCTATTATTCCAAGATACCCGATAGTATCCTACAGTTGATCTTACAACATGATACATTCTAAACTAATGAAAAGATGACACCCGACTCATTTCATTCCATATGACAAAAAACAATGGACCTGAGGTCCTCGGGATGACAATGATTCTTCTTTACCAAAGACCCAAGGACTAAATGTGGGTGTCACTGGAGTCCTTCACATTTCAAGACGAATTGGATGATGACGGTAGTATCTGTTGCTTGTGGCTGTCACTCAGAAACACAATGAGCGACCTACAGCCACTGCCATTGTAAGGACATGTGATAAGTCTGTACCAGCTGGTTGCTATTTGTGGAGATGGCTCTATAAGTCTAACATAAGGTTATCTGTGAGGGAAAAGCTAAAATACAAACTGCTGGGAAGAGGTTGTTTTTTGTTTGTTCTGATTTGTTACTGAAAGCTTTCCTCTAAAGACAGATGATGTAAAATGAGTGTATTAAATTCAGACATTAATGCATTGGTCATGTGATATGTCTAAACCAGCTACCTAAACAGCTTTGTGTAAACATGAATCTTAGGCCTCCTCCTAGGGCCTACGCATCATTACTTGGATCTACCCAGCTCTGCCTTTCACACACACCGTTCATTCATCCATTCAATGAACAATCACTGAGTGCTTACAAAGTACCAAATGTAGAAGCAGTAGAAGATGGAGGGTGAAAGTGTGACAGCAGGAGCTAGAAAGGTAAGCAGGGACCCAGTCGTGTGGGTAATGCAGACCACACGGGAGCTCTGACTTTATCCTGAGCGCAATGGGGGCCAATGGCTAACGGGTGAAAGTACATAAGAACAGTGGCAGGAAGACTGGTGAGAAGACTGTTTCAGTAACCCAGGGGGTGACGCTGATGATGGGAGCTTGGGTGGACGATATAGAAATGGCAAGAGCACACAGTTTCAAGAGCTATGAAGGAGGTAAAATTAACAGGAGCTGTGATTGATTAGATAAAGGAGGGAAGGAGAGAGAAGGAGGAGGAACTTGGGAGATCCACTGTGAGGCCATCCACAAATACCATGCTCAAAACTTTACAGGTCACAAAAGAAAGGCTTTATTTTATTTATGAAATTACATTCTAAAGAGCTACTCTGACTATTTATCTTGCTGCAAATTGTAAATCGCCCAACAAGCTTTTAAGGATTTTTATTACTTGTGTTCCAATGAAGCATCATTTTACCAATAGACAACAACTCAAAATATTAAACAGAACAATTTTCTGACAGCTACCTTCCATTATCAGTTTAGGCCACAAACCGGAGTTTTTGAAAAGAGCATGAATATGACTTCTCCTTTTGGTAATAGTGGGGTGGGTACTTTCAGACCATCCCTCCTACTGAGGACAATTTAAAAAGTCAAACGAAACAAAAATCATGTTCACGAAAGCATCAAAGGACAAAATAGTAAGGAATAACTACACCAAAATCTAAAAGAAAGCAAGAACCCAGAGTAATAACCCAGCAATCAAAGCCACTTTTGCACTGAAGAGATACGCCAGAAGAATCTGCTCTAAAAATGAGCTGCCCTCATAATAAGGGTGAACTTGCAGTCTAGGTTAGCATCAGTTGGATGGACTAAAACAAGTCAGACATTGAACTGGAATTAAGATGGTCCGAGTGCCACCAAGAATCTGGCAGAAGCAAACAAAAATCCTCTCTGGGAGAAGGCACCTTCACCCTGGCTCTCACATTATTCTTAAAAATAAATTTCCAGATTATGTAACCAGTACACACAAAAGATAAGCATAAAAAGAAACCAGATGAGTAAGAATGAATAGAAACAACAGACAATAAGAATAGACACACAAACTACCAAACTTTGGAGGGGAGGAGGGGTACTAAATGATAAAAAAAATACTCAATACATCCACTAGAAATTGCCAAAAGAAAGCATATGAAGCACAGAACAGGAGGGGGCATCAGAAATCAAATCAGTCATGTAAATTCTCATTGCTTTATAGGTGCTCTTTCTTTGCTCTCTTGCTCTTTGTCAGATTTTTATCTCTGATTTAGTGTCATACAGTTTCACTAAGATTTACCAAAATATGGATTTCTTGTTTGTTTTCAATTGCACTTTGGATTCAAGTGCTTTCTAAATCTAAAGATTCACATCTTTCATGAAATATGAGAAATTCTCATCCTTTATTATCCCTTTGAATATTGTCTCTCTCCGTAGTCTAATTTTCTTCTACTGGAAATCTTATGAGGATTATGTCAGACTTCCTAATTCTCAATTTTGTCACTTGTCACATTGTCTCCTGGTGCTACACTCCAGGTAATCTCTTCAGATGATCCTGCATTGCAGCTATTGCATCTATTCCTGTTTAACCCATCCACTGTTTCTAAAAGTTGTATGTGGCTCTTTTTAAAAATCGACCTGATCTCTTTTGATAGTATTTTTGTTCTGTGCTCTTTGTATTTCTTTTAACTTGGTGGTTTGACATTTACCTTTATAACCCATTATCTGAAGGTCTTGGGATTCTAATTCTACTGCGCATAGTTTCTGCTGACTCACACTCATGGTTACTTGTTTCCCCATGTCTTCTGTAATCATGGTTTGTGAGCCTGTGGCAGAGCTTTCTCTTTGAGATGCCCAGGAGGCCTAGACAGAGAATGTCCTGCTTTGGGGAGGATTCGCATTTGCTTCTGCTAGGGACCCTGAGGCACAATGGGACCATTTTAATAAACTTCACAACTTGGAAATTGCCAGACCACACAGATAGTACAGATTGGACTAACAAACCTGAGTGAGAGTGGGCCCGCGGTTGAGAATTCTTGGAAACTCTTCCCCCTGATAAGACTAGGCCAAGATGGAAATACTTCTTTGTCCCCTCTATCTTACACTACTAAGGGAAAGAAGCAAAGTATGGAGCACTGTGTATATTATGCCCCCGTCTATGTAAAAAGAGAGGAAAGGATAGATTCATATTTGCTTGTTTGCTTTTTAAAACAAAAAGTCTCTGGGAGGATACACAAGAAAATGATAACCATGATTATCCAGTAGGAACTGGGCAGATGTGGGGCAGGGATGAGAGGCAAACATTTCACTGTACATCTTTTCAGTTTTAAACTCTGGAACTACATGAACGTATTGCCTGCTCAGAAATTTAAGTAAGTTAATTTTTCAAATGCTCAAAAAAAAAATACAACAGAGTTGAAACAACAACACAAAAGTAAAGAAAAAATAGCCATCTCCAGCAATAGATTGCTAGGTATTCACTAAATATTTCTTCTTTGTCCTTGACAAACATTTGTTAGCCTCCCTTGCAGTTAGGTGAGATCATCAGAATGAGTTCTAGCCAATGAGATGTGGGCAGAAGTGGCATTTGCCACTGCAAGATCAGACTTATAAAAACCAAAAACATATATCCTCCGTGCTGCATTGGCTGGGAGTCAAGGCCCAGGATGACCTTGGAAGTCACATGTTTAAGACTGAAGAGTCTCTGGAGTTCCTAAATGCTATGTGATGAGAGTCCCAGCCTACTCTCCATCTGGAAAGGTCCTGAATTGTTCATGCAAAGAAGAAAAAGGGGAAATCAATTTCTACTCTATTAGAGCCATTAAACTTTTGGGAGTCTTTTTGCTAGCAATTTTCCCCAACCAATGCACTATCTTTAGTGTTAACAAATATGTTAATGTGTGTTAGTCAATCAGAACATGAAGTTGACCTTCCTAAGTTCCCAGGACTCAGTCAAGTTTAGAGCATTAAATAAAAGAGAAAGGTTGTGACCCCAACCCACCACATAAGATGACAGTGTTCCGTTACTCACGGCTGTGCCACTCTGGGAGGGCACACAAAGACTCTGCCTACTCATAGCGGCAGTCCTTGCAAACTCTCCTCGCAACCCGACTATAGCTGCAGGCGAAAGAGGAAACACAGACAAGCGTCAGGTGGAAGAGAAGAACTGGCCAGGACAGATTCTGGACAACTGAAACGGAGGTTTCTTTCCTCCCTGTCATCACTGGAAGCCTCCAGCCAGGTCACCTGATGACCATCTTCCCATCTTTCTAAAATAAGATGTGCTGGGAAACATGCTCTTGAGTCTAACATGGGCTTTCCGGACGGATGGGCTCGGGTTTGAGTCTCACTTTTACCTGATTACGATGGTGGTGAAGGTGTGGTAGCAGCACCATTTAAAAAAATCACATATTGGGGCTGGCCTGGTGGCAGAGTGGTTAAGTGCGCACATTCCACTTTGGTGGCCCAGGGTTCGCCAGTTTGGATCCCAGGTGCGGACATGGCACCGCTTGGCAAGCCATGCTGTAGTAGGCGTCCCACATATAAAGTAGAGGAAGATGGGCACGGATGTTAGCTCAGGGCCAGTCTTCCTCAGTAAAAAGAGGAGGATTGGTAGCAGTTAGCTCAGAGCTAATCTTCCTCAAAAAAAAATTAAAATTAAAATTAAAAAATCACATATGGATGGGTGTATGTACCATATTTTCTACACAATTATTTACTTTTTAAAAAATAAAACACTGCAAACACACATAAACACTACCCCACCTGTATTCCTTTCCCTTTCCTCCTCCCAGAAGAAATCATTTTCCTGATGTTAGTAAATATCCTTTTTACTTCCCGTTTTTGTATTTCTACCATTTATGTCTGAATCTCCAAGCAAAACAGGTTATTGTTATAAAATTTAAATAAATGGTATCACACTCTGCATTCGTTTACAACACTGTTTTTTTGGAGACTTACCCATATTGATACATGCAGACGCAGGTCATTCATTTTAACTGCTGTGTAATACTCTAATGCATGACTACATAGTTTATTTTTCCATTCCTCTCCTCATAACTAGGTTGTTTCCAATTTTTTGGTACTATAAAGGACACAGCTATCTTCTTGACCACATAATTGATGCTAGGAACCACACTAATCCTTTATACATACTGTTTCATTTGGTCCTCACAACACTAGGAGGTAGGTATTGTCATTTCCATTTTACAGATGAAGAAACTGAGGTGCATAAAAGTTCATGACTTGTCCAAAGTGACACACTGAGTGAGGGAATCAGAAGTCCAGCTGGAGTCTCAGTGACTCCAAAACTGTGCTTTCAGACGGTCCCCTATGTGCTTGGTGAGATGATCATGGATAATTAACCTGAGTCTTAGTTTTTCTTATCTATAAAATGAAGCAATCACCATCTCTGGCAATGGTTGAAAGAATTAACACTTATAATACATATTTTTTAAAAAAAGCAGCACAGTTAGACACTGACTCCCCACCCTGCCATTTTCTTTCCATTCACTTGATCCCTCGAGCTTTAGTCCCCTGCTTCTCTCATACAGACGCACTCACATAGTAACAGATCTCGCCTCTTCAGCCTCAGCCAGCTCCCTCCCGCCCTTGGCTACTTTTCTGTCCTCAGCTCCTAGATATAGACCTCTGCTCCTTTCTACTCAACATTTCCCTTACTTTACTTTTTAACATAAAAGTTTCTTTTTCATCCCTAAAATCAATCTAATATTTTGCATAAACACCTTCACCTGGACAGCATACAGTCCAGAATGTTTTTCAAAGAAAAGACGGATGATTTTTCAGAGTACTGTACTATGGGCATAAAATTGCAGGTTTGCAATTTATGAAATTCAATGGTTTTTTACGACGTTACTTCAGATGTTAGATAAATGTACAGTAAGTGCAAATGATAATCAAAACACTTGTTTCCATTCAAGAGATGAGTACATTCCATCTACTTGTGCCAAGAGGAGGAAAGATATGAAATAATTGAGTCTATCTGTTATGGGTTGAATTGAGTCCCCCAAAAATACATGTTGAAGACCTAACCCCCAGTGCCTCAGAACATGAACTTACTTGGAAATAGGGTTATTATAGACGTAATTAGTTAAAATGAGGTCATACTGGAATAAGGTAGGCCCTTAATGCAGTATGACTACATCCTTATTAAAAGAACGCCATGTGAAGAGATATGCACACAGGGAGAACACCACGCGAATGTGAAGGCAAGGATAAAAGAGAGGCACCTACAAGTCAAGCAACACCAAAGATTGCCAACAAACCACCAGAAGCTAGGAGAGAGGCGTGGACCAGATTCTCCCCCACAAGCCTCAGGAACAAACAATCCTACTGACAGCTTGATCCCGGACTTACAGCCTCCGGAACTGTGAGACAAATGTATGTTGCTTAAGCAACCCAGTCTGTGGTACTTTGTTACCCCTGGCAAACTAATACACTATTTAAATCACTCATTACGGAATTCAAATTCTACAAGTATGACCTTAAGGAGCCATAGAAAAGCAGAGTGTGCCCAAATATTTCTAAGCAAATAAATTGTGACTCAGATGTGTTTAGAGTTAAGAGTCAGACCTTTTACATGATACTTAAAACTAGCTGTGCCTGAGGTGAAGACAGCCCCTTTCTATCACCCAGCCTGGCTTCCTCACTCAGGCACACGATTGCTCTGAATAACTTCTATCTACTCTAACTCCACTAGGGGTTTGACAAGAATGCAAGATGTTGCCAAACCATTGCTTCCAGTGTTAAGTACAATGTTTTCAGACTTGACCAAGCAATTATTCCATAAAAGGGTAAAAATGATTTCTCAGAACCAATTCTGAGAAACTAAAACAAGGAATCACATAAAGGAAAACTGCTTCTTAGGTTCTTTTAAAATTAAGGAGTTTTTCTTAGAAAAATAAATTTCCCTTCCATACATGTGCCTTTATTTTCAAAGCCTACTTAGAACCCTAAGATTTTCAAATGGATTCATTTGTTCATACTTTCTGATCATCTATTATATTCAAAGCACTATGAGCCCGCGATGCATTCTGTATGTGTGTTGCGGGTGGAGGGGAAACAAGCTGGACAAAATTGAGAGGAGTTAACTTTCTACAGAGGGAGGAAGGAGAAAAAGGAGGATTTATCAGAGTTAGGTTAGTTATTATAAATGAAAGACATAGTTTAGTGAGAGATAGATATTAAACAAACAAATATCAATCCTGATAAGTCCTATATGGTATCAAAGAATGATACAAGGAACATAATTTAGATTAGGAGGTCAGAGAAAACCTCTCTGAAGAAGTAACACTTTAAGGTGAGTCCTAAAGGATAAGGAGTTGGCTATGTAAGGATTGAAGAGAAAGGGAAGAACATTCCAGGTAGAGAGACCAGCAATGTGAGACCATGAGATGAGAAAAAGCTTTGGGATGCTTGAGAACCAAAGGAAGGCCGGAGTGACCAGAAGACAATAAAAGCGTGAATGCAGGGAAGAGTCAGATAGAAGAGCCATGTTAAAGAATTGGTCTTTTATTTGAAGCCCAATGGGAAGCCAATGAAGAGTCTAAGGCAGGAGGGTGACCAGACTCAGTCTTTATTTTGAAAAAGACATTAGTTAGGACACTGCAGCAGTCCAAGCGACAGCTGATGGTAGTTTAGACCAGAGCGATGGCAGTCGTGATGGCAAGACATGCACAGACTCTGGACATATTTTCAAGGTAAAAAAACAGGATTTAGTATTAGACTGGATGTGGTTGTTAAAAAGGAAATGTCTAGAATGATTCCCAGGTTTCCGGCCTAACCAACTCGTTAGATGAAGGTGCTGGTTCCTAGAGTGGGGAAACCAGGAGGAAGAACACGGCTGAACATATTAAGTTTCAGATGTCTGTGATACACCTATGTGTTTATGAATCTAAGTTGAATATATAAGCCTGGAGAATAGAAGAGAGTCAGGATCAGACATACAAATTTGGGAATGACTGACATTTTGGTATTTACAGTCATGAGAATAGATATGTTCACAGGGGTCAGGTGGAGAGGGTGAGAAGAGGAGGGGAGGGGAGGGTAAGGGAAGGAAGCAGGCTGAGCTCCTAAGGTTCAGTTCTGAGCAACTCCAACATTTAAAGGATACACAGAGGATGAACACCTAGCAAAGGAAACTGAAGAAGCAGCCAGCACACTAGAAGGGAAACAAAAATTAGTACAAGTTTCCACTTCATAAAAAGGGAACAGACTGTACAAAGGTCGAGAAATAAATTACACCTCAGCTTCTGGTGAGAACTGTGAATAGTAGGGAGCAACATAATCAGATATACAGTGAAAAAAAATAATCTATGGAAGTGCAGAGTAAAAATAGAGAAAGGCAAGACCAGAGGCACGGAGATGCTTAGTTTCCATAATAAACAAAAAGCCTTTCATGAAAAGGCTTTCATCTGACTGCCTTTTATAAAAAGTGATTTTACAAAAAGGCAAGATGATATACTACTACTTCTTGCCAGAGAGTCAACGTTTTCACTGTTAATCAGAACAATTCATCCACGAGACGGGGAGGAACTGATTTCCCAGATTTTGCTTTGTGGTTAATAATCTGCTGTGCTGTATGTGTGCGTGTGCGCACACACACACACACACATACATACAGCTGTGTTTCCAAGAAACCACTATCTCACTGAAGGAAATGCTTTGTTTCCAATCTGTATGTGCACTCAAATTGAACATTTCCTGAGGCAGAGACGTCCTAGCAGACATGCGGGTCTGGAGCTGCTGGAGAGAAGGGTGACAAGTCATGAGCATATGAGTTACAGGAGAAGTCATGGCCACAGACAGGATCTTAAGTAGTGGTGAAAGTGAGAAGAGGTCCCAGAGCCAACGGTGGAAGTAGAAGAAGAGGCATCCACCAAGAAACTCCTAAGTTATTTTTGTTTAATATCTTTAAACAGAGAGTGAGTTACTGAACCTTGAATATTTCTTCTAAGATGATCAAATATGCCTTGGAAATTATTTCACTAAAACATCATTTAGAGACTCATCCCATACTTTTCAAGGTTTTCTTTTTCCCCCATCTATCAATATTTACAAGCAGAATTTGTATTTTTGGGCTTTTTGACAAGAACCAATAAAGTACACACGGTGTATATAGTATAAAGACTGACAATATCAACTCAAACAAGCACAAGAAATTCAAAGATGGAGCCTCAAGAAAACGAATTCAATATAATTTAATTTTAAAAGGTCTTAGGACTAACGGCTTGCCAATGTGACATTCATAGACAAGGAGAAGACAGAACTACACTGAAGAATCTTCTTGCCTAAAATTAGCAGAACTGATAAAAAGTACAGGCCACAATACATAAAAAAGCATAACCTAAGCACAAGCCAATGTAGTTTCAGTAAAGTAAAATCCAGTCTCAATAATCTAAGTAACTTCTCTGAATCAGTCAATAAGTGTAGGGTAAAAGCCATTTATACTCTGTAAAAGTTACTAATAAAATTCTGCACCAAAGAGGCCATTTTATAGAATAAAATGTGGTGGGGGTAGAAAATCCTCTGAAACTTGAAACACTTGGTCCTGGATTTACAAACCGTGTGATTGCCCTGAGAGCTAAAATAGGCTAAAAATATAAAGAAGATCTTAAGGGATTTAAGGGAACTCATGGATGACTGACAAATAATGTGCTCTTAGAGAACTTGGGAGATCTGCCTTATCTTGCAAAATTCCCTTGTCACCAGTTATTTGTTTTATTATCTCATTGTAGAAGAAAACTAGGCCCTAAACTAATCATTGGCTGCCAATGTCAGAGACAAATTATTAGCCTAAATGAACCACTGACGTAATCAGCATGGCACTTATATTAGCATAAAAACAACAACAATAAAGATACAGTTGAACCACTGACCAATCAGCTGAAGATTTTCTCAAGGTTTGGAATAGGTTGCAAGTGCCAATAAGATTTAACTGGAATTCTTTTGAAGTGGATTTTAATGGATTAGGAAGATAAAAGTTTGAAAACTATGACCTAAAATAAAAAGGGCAAACTAAAAAGATTTGTGTGTTTGTTTCCAGCTATATAAGTGTTAGGCAGGTCTAAAGTTCACACTCAGAAAGAATCAGCGTTCGATGCATGACATATTTTCTCAGCCTTTCTGAGAAGGTAGGATCCCAAGAGATACAGTTTCAGCCCTTAAAAACCTACAACATGGTTTACTGAACTTATCTCAAATTAATCCTGGTTATAAAAACCAAAGTTAACAATAGAAATAAAAATTTTAATTTACATGAAAAACTCTGCTAGTGACTTTGTTTCTGCTGAATATTTTCACCAAGCAAATAAAATAGTAAGACCTGCTGTGGATGCTTAGGTAGATGTCTTTCCATCAGCCAGAATGCCACATCTCTTACATTGCTGTACACAGACTGCCTGCAGGAAGCCATCTCGTCTGCTTTTGCTCCATGAGGTATCCTAATCTCATTTGAATATTGAACCAAAGTAGATAAGCCCACTTTAAGAATTTCTTCCTTATCTAGTCAGTTTCTCCTGTCCAAAGGTCATTATGGTCAAGAAGAACGACTGGAGGGATCCACTAAAAGCCAAAGCAATTTCATAACCATCATCATCAAAACAACGTCTTAAAGTTCATTACTACCACTAACAACATCTGCTGTCCTTTATGGAAGATGACTACTAAGCACAGAGGAATATGAAGACAACACGGGGCCGCTGTGCAGGTTAAAAGAGACAATGCAAATAAAGCCCCTGGCATAGTGCTTGGCATGAAACAAAGAGCTCAAAAATGGTAGTTGGGATTCCTGTCTCACTGTACTCCTTACAGCAACCCTGGGAGGAGGGAGTTCACCATTTCAAAGGTGACACTGTGGGTGGGGGCTTAGTGGGATTGACTCATTCAGCTGACAGAGCCCACACGCAGCAGCTCTCTTCACTACCACACCATACGCTGCTCTACCCACAAGGGAAGCTGTTCAGGAAGATGGTGAAGTCCCACTCGGGCTGGGAGTCAGTGCTGGTTTTAAACCTGGACTCTACCAGCTATGAAACATTCAGCAAGTATTGAAGCTCTCTGAATTGGTTTACTCATCTCAAGGACTTACCTCAGAGGATGATTTTGAGTCTTAAATGCTGGTACACTGTCAGAGGGCAATACATAATAGCATGCATGCATTCATTCATTCAGTAAACATTTACCAGGCTCCTACTAAGTGACAGGCGCTGTTCTAGTCAGAGTCCCCAAATTTATGTACATATCAGGAATCATCTGGGGAGCTTTTAAAAATTCCAACTCCCAGGCCACACCGAAGACCAATCAAATCACAACCCCTGGGGTCTGGACACAGGCATGAGTATCTGTAAAGCCTGCCAGGTGATCCAAAGTGCAGACAAGCTCAGAAACCACCGTGTTCCAGGGACCAGACTCAGCTCCTTTCCTGCAGGAGCTCCGGGTGCACTCATTCTGCTTTCCTAAACATCTCACACTTGGCTTCTCTTTTGGATTCCCACTGTGACTGCTTTAGCTCGGGTCTCAGAGCCTCTCCAAGAACTTGCTCACTTGTCTGTCCCCCTAGCACCAACACTTTGTCGGTCCTACACACAAGCCTAGCTCTGATCCTATCCATCCCATGCTTAGGATCACCAAATTAACTTCCTCTGGCTACCAACTCCTCAGCCTAGCCTTCAGAGCCCCCTACAAAAGGCAGCACCCCATCCCTCCAGCCCCTCTCCCTCTACCCCTTATGCTACTGATGACCCCAACTAACCAAACAACTCACTTTCCCCAGACACACCCCTTGTCTTCCAATCCACAAGCAGGCTCATTCTTACGGACAAAGAAAAGCATCCTCACAATATTACATGGTCTACTGCCAAATACAAAATAGCTTCTTCCTCAATTATAAAACAGTGTTCCTATAAACCATGGTAACCTTGGTTTTAGGGAGGCTAACATACCTTTAATTTCACAATTTTATATAATTTCAGATTAAACACACAAAAAAATTCCTTTTACCTTATTTTAAGGAGTGGCTGGGTCACCCACTTCTTTAACTTCCGTCTCCCAAATGCAGTTTTAGTATGGTCTAAAACCCAAAGTAAACTTCCTTTGGTTTTCATATCAGTCTAAGAAAGTCCAGAAAACAAGTTTTATTAATTACACAATTGTGCTAGTTGTTCATGTGCCATAATTATTCCATAAACCCCAATTTTAAATGCCCATACTTAATACACATTTAAATACACATACCTAGCACAAAGTACAGCTCATAACAAGTGTTCATTCTATATTTGATGAATGACTATATACATGCACAAACACACATATATATCTATACGCACACAAGATATAAAGTATTGATATTTAGTACAGAAAAGGGATAGTTAGCATGTAGCTTTTGGTAAAGGCTATGTGTAGTTTTTAGTTAAGTAAGAATAAATTACTGAGAAGCCTCTTATGAAACATGTTTGTCCTCAGCATCTTAAAAATATAACTGTATACTTTCCTGTCTTGGGAAGGAGAGTGAAAATAATTTAATTCTCCTTTGGCCATTCAGTATATTCTGTTTCCTAAGTCTTACCATTGTAACGCTCGATGCTCTCAAGACAATACTGAACAAATGCTGGGGAAAGAAGGGAGCCTGCACTGCACTCTTGGAATTTACCCTGGAAGGGCCTCATTTTAGTCTGTTTTATTAAATCCTTATAAAGGTTTATCTATCTATGCTTTGTCACTTGAAAGTGAAGCCATAAAAAAAATTACGATTAACTAGAGATGGTAGTTAATTTTAACCAAGCTTTTATCATATTACTAAAAGTCTATTAATAGGTTTGAATCTTATTTGGAACATAAAATTGTGGTTTTCAATTGAATGGTTTTTTTTTTAACTTTTCCTTTTCCTTCAAATCAACAAGCAGGTACTTAGAGAACCCTTCCTATGTGCTCAGTAGTACGACTGGTAAGGTATAGTAAGACATGGCCCTTCCTCAGGGCACTTACATCCAAGAATAAAAGAAAATTATAAGGAGACATAATTAGGGCATAATGCCACCTGGCAGAAACCAACTGGAAAAGTCCCGACGTAAGTTCCCCAGGTCTTAGGAATTTAAAGCAGAGCACACACAGAAGCTACAGTGGTCACGGAGGGCTCCCTGGAGTATGAGCTAAGCAGGCAGAGCTGGCCTACAAGGGCAGTCCAGATCAGCAGCTGCACCATCCCTCTGACACAGGAGCCCCAGTGACCTGACCACAGCACAGCGTCCCCTGAAGAGGACGGTGGAGGGGAATCATTCTCCAGTTACCTGGCATCCCTGGAGAAGCAGGCTCAGACCAGAGAGGGGAAGATGGGAGAGACACAAGTCTTGTTACACCTTCGCTCTCCCTGACACCCAGCCCCCTGCCCATCACCCTTTTCCACTGCTTTATGGTACAGAGGCCAAAATTGAAGTGCAAAGATAGGCAGAAGATGCTAATTCTCAGCTTCTGTTTCTACAAGGGCTCACATCCCAATAATGAAAGAGATTTTAAAGGGTATTTCGATTACAGTTGATTTTTGCCTTAGGAATTTGATTTCAGAACTGATTCCACTGTAGTAGGATTTGAACAGGGAGGATGTAGCAGAAGGAAGGAAAGCTTCAAATGCCAGCATTGTGTCTGCAGGCTTTGACAGTGAGCTCTTCTTCAGCCAAGAAATGTCCTTTTATTCCTACTACTTGTTTCCTATCATGCGGATGTATATACAGTCGTGTCAATTAACGACAGGGATACGTTCTGAGAAATGTGTTGTTAGGTGATGTCATCATTGTGCAAACATCATAGCGTTATACAAACCTAGATGGTATAGCCTACTACACACCTAGGCTCTATGGTACTAATCTTATGGGACTATCATCATATATGCTGTTCATCACTGATAAACGTCGTTGTGTAGTGCATGAATGTACAGCTGATGAGCAAGACTTGCAGGAAAGACTCTCAACTTCTGGATAAATGGAATGACAAGATAAAAATGTTATTGAATAAAAGTAAGGCTGACTCTAGTAGACAAAGATAGCTGGGAGTAAGAAGAAACTAAGTGAAAGAAACTAGTTAGTAATAAATCCAGGAGTCAGGAGAATAAATTCAGCATTTACTTTAATTCACAGAACTAATAAATATTTTTGAAGAGCTTTAAATCATTTGAGTCAGATGGTCCAGCTTCTCCACTACTTACTCAAATGACTTGGAACTGCTTTTACTTCTATGATTTTATCTTATAATAACATTAGTTTTAAAATGTAATATCTCACATTTCCAATTGATAATAAATGAAAGCAATAATTTTAACGTCTCCATTATCTTCCTAATTCATCAAAATGCAAACAATGATGAAAGTTTGTGAAGCGAAATACTATGCATCTTACAGTCTGAGTATCACAGTAACTTGTTTTATATGCTGGATAATGAAATAAGACTGCAGACATTTCAATAAAAAGTTAAAGGTATGTAGAAAAAATATAACCAGCGGACCAAAACAATCCACTTCATATTAATTTTCAAAGATGATGTCCTTCTAAAGAAATATTTGATACAGAAATTATCAGGATGAGCATGCCATTTCAATCATTAAAAAAGCTCCACAGCTCCCACAGTAACTAGGGAAGTACCTAATGTATTTGATTCTCCAAAAATTGAGCACTGCAGTTATCAGTTAATAAACAGATGACAGGCAGAACAGTCAGCTGAAGACAATATTGTTATTTTCACCTGCACTCCTATGAACAGATG
Organism: Equus quagga; assembly: GCF_021613505.1. Taxonomy (NCBI): domain Eukaryota; kingdom Metazoa; phylum Chordata; class Mammalia; order Perissodactyla; family Equidae; genus Equus; species Equus quagga. Next base: position 126,861,614 of record NC_060273.1, read on the forward strand.
GACACCTTATTCCAATTTTTTTTCAAAACCATTTTGAACCAATGAGTCTTTTGTTTATCTAACCTGATTCTGCAGAATTTCAAGATTCCTCAATGTCGTTCCATTAATTGTCATAAATTCCATTTCACCCGAGAACTGTTTAAAATTCCTATAAAAGAATGAAATATGAGCCATGATGTAAGTAAAGAAATTTTTAAAACTAATTTAGGCACTGAAAATATTCTGGTAACCTTAGGAGAAAAGTTAGCTCTGATAGGAAATCAAACCAAAAGGAGTAAAAAGAATATTCACCTTTTGAATATTGTCAGCTATTGATGCTGGTGCCGTTAAAAAGAATGATGCAAAAGAAGGACAGCTGCTCTCACACCAAAATAAGGACAAGGAAGGGAAGTCAATGGTACCACCATTTTTCTGTTTTTTCTTTACATTTCCAGGAATAAACCCAAACATAATCTTTTATTATTGGTGGAGCAAGTGGTAATATCTTTAGGAAAAGCTATGCAAATTAACTAGAAAAATATGTCAAGACACTTAAAAAAGTTCTCCTCCTTATTCTTTAGCATGTGATCATCTTGATAAACTCTTTAACAGCTTTTAATCAAGTTTGATCTGTACAACAAACGTTATTTACCCTGTAATTAACAACACACATTAGTGTTACTAATGTTTTATAGAGTATGAAACTGAAAAGTGGCAGAAATTATTTCTTTAAGCTCAAGGAATTTACATTTTCCTTGTGTCCTTGTAACTATCCCAAACAAGATTAAAAGTTCAATAAATTTCAAATAGACTTGAGTATTGAGTTGCCATATGATTAATAAATTTATGCACAATTCCAATTTTGTCCTTATTAGTCTTTCATGTTAAAAATATATTCATCAATGCATTACTAATACAGTAATTCAATTTCCTTTAGAAGCCATTCCCTTGACATTTCTATCAACAGCTCTTACAGACTTACTGGCTTATTTTGAAAGGCAAGAAAAATAACGCAAGTCGCTAAACCATTTGGAGAGAAAGCATGAATGCTTGCATTATAAATCTAACCACACTTATTACGGCTGTAATGGGATTTAAATACAATCCAGTTTCCCTAGCCAGTTATGGAAACAAGCTTCATCCAAGAATCTAGAGCCTAAAATCAGAGCCAGTGCTCACTGAGAGATGCCTTCACGTCTAGATGACTCCTGCATCTAAAGCTCCAGAGCCCTGAAACAGAAAGAACTTACTGCATACTCGGAATGTTGCCTAGCAACTGAATGCTGTCCTGTGGCAGTGTAATTTATCTGTGACAAGTTTGACCTAGCTTCCAAAGGAGGATAACTTATCGATGATTTTCAAAGGGAAGCAACTCCAACACTGACTGATAGAAGGTGTATGTGGCCCTTTGTCTCCTTGTAGCAGTTAATTTGCCTTGCATTACAGCAATTTATGCTCTTCTGTTACCCTCATTAATAGACTGAAGCTCCTTGAAGGGAAGGGTTATTTATGTCTTAGACCTTTTGCAGCACCTGCAGAGCCTAACAGAAGGTAGATGCTCAGCAAATGTCTGCCATCTTCCTATGGGAAAGCCAGTTTGGGTTTGTTTGTCTCCTTTGAGACACCAAGCTCAGAAACATCTGTGAAACACGCAGGGACAGTAATAAGATATAAGACATTATTTTCAAGAAGAAACAATCAGGTAGTGATTGGTTGTGTAGGTAACAGGTGTTTAACAGCTTCATGGCCAAAGATCCAAGCTGGAAGAGCCGATAGCCTGGACTATAAGTTGCAATCTAACCAACTGTCATGCGTTTAAATATAAGTCATTTAATTCTCCTGTTCCTCACAGTTAGGTTTAACCTACACAATTAATTCTTGAGTACCTTAATCAGACATGAACTCTGGGGGGATTCTTAGCTGGCTTGTGAGAAAGACCCATAATCAAGAACCATCAAAACCCCATAATCCAGTAGCCTTTCCTAAAAACATCTCAGCTAGCTGCCTTTATTTCCCATGAACGCCAGAGGTGCAAGATAAATAAGCGGCATTTAAGATGTGTAAGCTGTCCGGAAATACTGCTCAGCTGCCTTCACCCTCACAAGAAATTGTATACCCAACAGTCCATACCCCAAGGAATGGTGTCTTAGGTTTAAGATTCTGGAAGCATCCTCCACTCCACCAATTATCTGAGGGTTTTATCACCTAATTCCAACTAAAAGTGCTCCTATCATGCCTCAAGTGAACCTGTGAAGCAAGGCACTGTCAGGACATCAAGATGGAGAACTGGAATTTCATGGAGCTTACAGAAGAGTTTATGTGACTGCTCTTGTGCCTGCTTGCTAAAATGTCTACGTGTGGCAGCCTTTGGTTTGGACTCACATACGCTTGGCAGAGAGACAGCTGGAGAGGAAGCTTGGAGCCCTTACCTACATATAATCACCGGAAGTCCCAATATCTACAGTATCAAAAAGTACCCAATAACCATGAACAACCAAATAGGCTTAAGTTAGCTCACAACACCAGATCTTCAGAGAGAAAAAGTATAGGTTCTTTTCTTAATTAGTAGTATTGATGAGATGTGCATATGGTTTTTTTATTTTATTGTTTTTGCTGTTACTGAAGAAGTCATCTAAATCTCAAAGTAGATGCAGTGAGAAATAAAGAGTTTCTACAAACTGACATCTACATTGATTTTAATAAAGGAGATCAACCACTAGGCAATATTAAATCAGACTTATTCCTATGGAACACTAATTATCAAGCAACTGTAAGAAGAACTAACTACGCTTTTGGGTTTCCCACATGTTTGGCTGATAATGTATTCTGGAGTTGGGACTCTTCCTTCCAAATACAAAAGAAATTTCCTTCTGTCAGTGCCTATTTCCATTAGGAATTATATACATTTTTGAACTAAGAGTTGTTATCTGCCAGCACCCTTAGCAATTCAACGGTATACGATCACTGATCTGAAACACTCAATCCTAAATTATTTATCCTTTTGGAAGAAGCCAAATTTTATGCGCTTTGAAATCAATCTCATACAGAATGCCTGGCTAAAGTTCATGCTGTGTGAACCGGGATAGAAATCTCATAAGTAACATGGGAAAATACTTCATTAATATTTCAGACAACAAAAATACAAAGGATGCTTTCTTTTTCCTCAACTTTTATAATGGGAAGAAATGTTCTGGCTGAAAACTTGTCAGAGAAATTTAAGACTCTATATCATTCCTACACAACTTTAAAAAAAAGAAAACCAATCTTCTGATTCAGACAAAAGCAGTAAAGCTACAAATGTTATATGAAAAATCAACCCCTTACAAAGATCTTATTTAAATATTATTATTTGAAAATGGAAACAAAGAAAAAAAACTACCCCATTACATATGAACTCTATAGTGGGACACAGTTCTTTACGTGCAGTTTCCAAAGTTCATACTTTCACCATTTGCCTAAGCTTTCAGTGGTTAATTTTATTTATGACTATAAATTATATTATAAAATTTCAGTTTTATTGTAGTTCACTTCTACTTGAGTTGTAATTAAACAAAAAAACTATCTTTGCATTCACAAATGCTGCCAATAAATACCTTAGAGAAGAAAATACTAAGAAAGGTGTATAACAGGTCCCCAAGACCACTGCCTGGTTCAGTGATTCACTGGGAGGACTCAGCACATGGTCGTACTCACAGCTATGATTGATTACAGTGAAAGGATACACAGCAAAATCAGAAAAGGGAGAAAGTACATAAGGTAAAGTCCAGAGGAAAGCAAGAGCTCAATAATTTTTTGTAGGGGGATGCCCTGTACATTTTAAGATATTTAGCAGTATCTCTGATCTCTACCCATCAGATGTCATTAGTTTTACTAATGAAAGTAAAGACTCTACGTTATCATTCTGTTTTAAGAAGTTTTCTAAGAAAAAGTATTTGCAGTTCACCTTGGGTAGATTTTCTCATTCCTTCCTAAATTTCCAAAACCTATTTGACGTTCTGACCACATCAATCTTAATAAAACTCATCTGAAATGACAAAAGCACTCATTTCCAAAAATTAAAAAAAGTTAATTCCTTTAAAACTTCATAAATTTAGGAATCAGGCTAATTGTGTCATAACAACTATCTAATATTCTTCACGTTCTATTTATTCTACTACTTTGCTCTGAAACAAACCTACTTAAACTCTCAAACTCGGAACCTCAAAATTTGCCTTACCTAATAAATAATAAAACTTCACCTAATCCATCTTTAAGAACAATTCCTGAAATACTATATTTTCCTCAAACAACCTCAAATTCTATTGTAAAGGCACAGAGACCTTTACATAAATGAACATCAAGATTTTTATGAAACATGCAGCAATTTTTGTGAAAGCATTTGTAAAACAAGGCAACTAAATTTTCCCCCAAATCCTAGCTCTTGAAGTAAGTTTAACCACACCTTATACTGCTGAATTTTTAAAGTAACACAACTGAAATTTAAATATACAAGGAGAACATTCACGTTTTCCAAAGTAATCATCTTGAGAAGCAATATTCTTTTTCCAAAATATAAGAACTATGGAATTACTCCTTTGGAATTATCCTCCCAGTTGAATCACATGCCACCTATAAAACATCATCACTCACATTTCATTTTTAATCAAAAACAATAGTACCAGTTTGATCACAATCTTTATTAATTAATCTTGGCTCCCAATGACATTTTGGCAATTTCCAAAATCAAATCCACTTACAGGATGAAGAATTCCTTCCTTCCTTCTTTTTCCTTAATCCTATATTTACTGACTGCCTACCAGGTACTTACATATGCTAAGTGATACACCATGTGCGGGCCTAACACTTTGGACCTCTTTATATCTTTTTCGTCTTTGGTTCTGTGGAAATGAGAGGAAGGCTTACCCAAAAGGCAGAATAGATACTTACTAACCCACAAGCAGGTCCAGTTCCCTGACCCCCCTCCAACACCATCACCAAACGTGAGACGAGGAAAGTTCAGCTTCATTCAATTTATCAGGTGGGGTAATTTAAAAATAAGCTATTTTAATTTTAGTACAAATAAACATTTTACGTCTTACTGTTTAGTATTATTTTTACTTTGAATTAAATATGAGGAGAACATAACAATGTTTTCAGACACAAATTCGTCTACTGCTAAACACATGAGAGCCTGATTTAAAAAAAACAAAAGTCAGTTTGCTTATCCCAATATTAATACTTCATTGCTTGGTGATGTAGGAACAAAAAACAAATCTTAAAGAGCAAGCTATTAGTCACTAATCCCACCTCACTTAGTCAGTGCCTTCCTATCATGAACAAGTCAAAGGGTAGGTAGCTTGTCATCCTTTCCTTATGGGGATCCAACACAATCAGCCATATAGGTCAATCTCTAAAGTAAGTCTCCCATTATTGGAGCTTAAAGTGGAATTCAATGAGGTACCAGGCCAGGCTGCTACATGTGTGCGTGTGTGTGTGTGTGTGTGTGTGTGTGTGTGTAAGACTGGCCCTGAGCTAACATCCATTGCCAATCTTCCTCTTTTTGCTGAAGAAGATTAGCCCTGAGCTAACACCAGTACTGACCTTTCTGTATTTTGTATACGGGATGTCGCCACAGCATGGCGTGATGAGCAGTGTACAGGTCTACACCCAGGATCCAAACCTGCCAATCTCGGGCCACCAAAGCAGTGGGCACGAACTCAACCACTACTCCACCAGGCCAGCCTCCAGGCTGCCACTTTTTCTAACAAAATGTTTCAGCCATATTAAACATATATAGATTAATATAGTACCCAGGTTAAAAAACAAACATCAATTAGAACTTCCCTGTGCCATTTTCCCCACCAACCTTTACGGTTTGCCCTTCTTCCCCACTGGAAGAAACCACTCTTCTGAACTTGTTCATCATTCCCACACATGTCTTTATACCTTCCCCATATATGCATATATTCCTGAGCAACAAACACTATTGTTTCACATGTTTCTAACTTCATATAACGGTATATACTGTGTGTTCTTCAGCGATTTGATTTTTGGCTCAAGATAATGTTAATGAAATTTTTTAAATATTGATACATGTAACTCCATTCCATTCATTTTTATTGCTGTATTTATATTGCTTGAATGTAACACATGAATCTACTCTCCTGTTGATGGACATTTAGATTGCTTTTAAACAGGACAAACCTGCTTCCAGAGAAATAACATTCTGTTCTATCCTGAATACCACACAGAAAACACACACCAAAAAAGACATTAGGAAAAGATTCCCAAGGGACCTGCCTTTCTTCCACCCTCCCCAACAACCTCAAACCAGCACCACCTCTCTGATTCCCAATTCATATTTGGCCATTTTACTGGCTAGCTCCTATCTGTCCACCCACCTCTGCAAAACACGAAGTAGCTTACTTATCCAGGATCAGTATGATGAAGGGTAATTCTTCACAGAGCCAAAGACAAGGGACTGGTGAAGGTGGAATATAGAAAGGCAAGAAAATTATCCCACCACGTTTTTTTATTCCACTGGTTTTTAAACTAGTATTTTCTTAGAATGTCAATTACCAGCTTTTAAATCTCTGAAATCTACCAAGTTAATCACTCTTTTAAAAAGCTGTCTACATTAGTAGCTGTCCTCTTTCCTCTTTATCTCCAAATTTATGGTCTATGAAATAAGAACTGAAACCAAGAAGAAGAAAGGCAGTGAAGTTTTATGAATGCTCTTTAATACCACTTAATCCCACTTCTTAATACTACTTGTCAGTTAACTGTGCTTTAGTAGAAAGCACAGTTTTGTAGTTAAAACTATAATACATTAAATAGCTATCATGAATACAAATTAACAGAATTCTTAAGGATTCTATCAATATTTTTATATCAATTAATAATTTTAGTATTCTTCAGCAACACCACACAGTTCATCCTTGTCCCCAAATACAGTATTCAACAGCAGGTAAACTTCTCTGAGTACAGTACTTACCAAATTCAATTTAAGAAATGTTTTTAATGTAACCCCACACCTTTTTTTTTTTTTTTTTTGAGAAATCACTTACTTGGGTTTGGAAAGCACCTTTTCCAAGTTAAAATCTTTGAGGTATCTTATTATGGCAGCCAAGGAGCAAATCACAGGCTTCTCCAAGTTAATGATGCCAGAGAAACTTTGAGAACCTAAAAAAGAGAACATACACCTTCATTAAAATTATTATTCACCATTATTAAAAACAAACCTTAAGTTAAATAAAATGTAGTTTATGGTTATTGAAATAATAATTCAGACAATACCTCCTAAAATTGCCCTTTGGAACAATGTAGAAGGTTATGAATACCTAGGGCACGGAAAAAAGGGCATTTTCTGATGGAGGAACGAAGCTTTTATGGAAAGCAATACACCAAGTTTTTCAAAATGTAAAATGCTCATCCCCTTTGACCCAGGAATACTCCAAAATGCTTGTCAAAAATGTGTATACAAGGAGGGGAGTTGAAAAATCTCTGTAATAGTAAAACTAGAGACAACCTCACTGAACATCAACAGGGTAACAGTGAAGTATCTTTTGGTCAGTCCAGATTGCTACGCACCTACTGACAGGAACGACTTACAGCTCCCTGTACGGATAGGGAAAACCATTCACAATATATTGCTGAGTGAGGGGAAAAAGTTGTATGACCATTCTCATCGCTCAGCAGGAATACTGCAACAGCTTCCCATCTGATCTCCCCTTCACCACTGTGCCCTATAGGGTATTCCTAACAGAGCAGCCAAAGGAATCCTTTTCTTTTTAATCCTAGTTGTAAATCATTCTAGTTCTATATGGGATGCCACCACAGTGTGACTTCATGAGTGGTGTGTATGTCCGCACCCAGGATCTGAACCTGCAAACCCCGGGCCGCTGAAGTGGAGCACACAAACTTAACCACTCGGGCCCAGGGCTGGTCCCTAAAGGAATCCTTTTAAACAGGTACACCACATCATTAAAATACTCTGCTTAAAAATCCTCCAACATCCCTCAACTCACCGAGAGCAGCAGCTCAAGCCCTTACAGTGGTGTATAAGGCCCTGCACTGCCTGCCTTCACTCTCCTCTTTATCTCTGCGCTCACCTCCTAATCTTCTCCCCAGGAGTTACTCTGTTCCAGCACCCAGGCTCCTTGCTATTCCTTAAAGATCCCAGGCACTTAAGATACGCTGTCTCTGTCTGACACACTGTTCTTTCACGTGTCCATATGACTTCCCCTTAATCTTTCAATCTTTGTTCAAATCTTCATTCAAGTGAGGCCTTCCTTCACCACCCTATTTCAAAGTTCACCCTCTTCCCTGCCTTATTTTCCTCATAGCACTTATCACCCTCAAACACACTAACTTATTTTATTGTATATTTCCCCCATTAGAATGTAAACTCCAGAAGGGCAGGAATTTATGTCTGTTTTATTCCTTACTGTACACACAATGCCCATAATAGGCATTCAATAAAAATTAGTTGTAAGAATAAACCCAAGTTATATTAAACAAATACAGAATTTATATATGTATGTATGTATGTGTGGATTTGTACATAAAAAATTCTTAAGGATTTGAGAGAAGAGACTTCTACTTTTTTCTTTATACACTATGTTTTGATTTTTTTTTTGCAATAGGCATTTATTACTTTTAGAAATAAAAAAAATTACAAAATATCCTCTACAAATCAGTAATACAAAATATCTTATTAATTTCAACTATAGCTTTTTATAATACCAAGTTGTAAATAAAGAGTTAACAAAATCCTTCTAGTGAGAACTTCATCTTTTAACTTTCTAGCTCTGTTCCCCAAGAAACCTCATAAAGATGAAGTGTTAATGTGTTATCTGGCAGCTTTGTATATGATAAAAATGACCTGAAATCAGTAAACTGCAACTGGATTAGGAGGAATTAGAAATACCTGATTCCAGGATTTGGCCTTCTCAGAGTACACTGACTCTTTGCACCTGACATGTCTCTTGTAGAAATTCCAGCAAGAGATATGGGTTCCTGTAGGGCATGGGGCTTCTAAGCCAGGGCAGATCCTGCACCCATCTGATGCGAATCTCCTTTCTTTGCACCTGAGCTATCTTGGGGCGGGTTGGGGGTAGGGGGGTGACCAGACAATGGGATGAGACAGAAGTGCCCAATGGCTCTGTGGGCTGCTGTAAAAACTGCTGAGGAGTACTCCCACTAAGAGGAACCTGTCGGTAAGCTAGGTTTTCTGTCCTACATCCTTCTAAGTAAATCTGACTCCAAGAGTGGCTTATGGTAGTCTTGTGACTCAGTCTCATCTTTAGTTGAGCATAAGCCGATGATCCCTTGGTGACAACGTAGACTGGCGTCGTAAGTGGGTTACACTCTCTGCCACTCAATTCAATTTGGCTAAGGCACCATGAGATTAAAAGGGATGGAGAAAGAAACGCTAACAAGACACTGATGCCTGGGAGGGAGCTGGGGGAGGCTGATCTACCTATGGTCTAGTGGTGAAAGCTCTGCAGCTTGTGATAAGGGATAAAAATGAGGCTTAACATAAGCTGGACTGGCAGAAATGAGGGATACAACCAAATCAAACACAGGTAGCTGCCTGAGGAAATGTGAATTAGATAAATAATGATTACCTAACATATTAAGATCCCGTCACTAATGTTCTAGTATTTTAATTCTGGCAATCACTTTGGAAATGCCAGCCTTTATCAGGAAATTTATCCAAACAGTCTATAAAATTTCAAGGAAAATAATGAGCCATCTTTTAAGAGAAGCAAAAAGGAAGGTTGTTCAATAACTAACTCCTTAGACTCCAATGAATATGTCAAAAATATCCAGTTACTAAATGGTCATAACTAGAAAGAAGAAGCTGCAGTGGTATTTTTGATGAACACAAGAACAGTGAACTCTTCTCTCTACTTCTTCCAGTCATTTATTGGTAATTATTTAGTTTCCATTAAATTGAAAGCCAAACTTGCACCTTTATCCAAAGCTCAACTCAGTTACATTGAAGACATATGGCTAACATGTACAAAATACTTACCTTTGACGTCAACTACATCTTTTGCATAAAACTCTGTAACCATCTGGAAAGCATGACTGTATTCAAAATACATGTTATCCATCCTTTCTACTCGAATTCTGTCATCCCGCACACTGAAAGAAAAAACCGAAAATTTCAAAGATAATTATCCATATTCTTAAACTATCTGTATACAGAACTTGGCCTGGCCAAAAAAAATAAAGACTCGTTCCTCTTCTCTCCCAAGTTGAAGAAAAAGAGAGAAAGATCTAAAGTTTTCCTGTCAAAAGACCTCATTTCATGAAACATGATTATTACTTTTACTACTGGTATTTTATATCACCTAGCACAGTGTAAGTACTTTATATATATTATTATCAAGAACTCATTGAAATTAAGGTCAATTATTTGAAGATATACAAATGGGAGAAAAATGGAAAAGCGTCATTTTAATTTAATGGCATCTTTTGTTTAAACACTCAACAACAGAACACACCATCAACGAATCCTCTGAAGTGGCATTTTTGTCTGGTTGGCTTTTTGCTAAGTCCACTTCTACCACAGCCTCCAGTGAAATATAACGAATTCCCCTTACGTCGGCTCTCACTCTTTATTTAAAGTGGCTCTATAGCCTTCTTAAAATACGTGTATATATATATATGTATGTCTCTCTCTCTATACATGATTATGTCAATACACAAAATCCTATCCTCCAGGCTGGGTAGCACACTTTCTTTTCCACTTTTTTCTTGCTTGGCTCCCCATTCGCCCTCCTTCTCCTCTCCTTTCCTTCTCTCACCTCTCCCCCAACCCATGTCAACAGCCTAGGAGGAATCCTTCCTTACTTTTTTCATGTTCATATGATCACACAAGATTATATCACACACATACACACACATTCATACACGTCATTGTTTTATAAAAGTGGGATGACTTTATACACACTTTTGGGCATCTGGTTTTCTTCACTGAGCAGTAACTCTTGGAAATCTCTCCATATAAAGGGACCTAGCTACAACTCATTCTTTTTAATGGCTGAAAAATATTTCATAGTATGTAAAAGCCATAACTTATTCAACCATTTCTTTATTACTAGATATTCACTTGGTGTCATCATGTAGTCACATGTAGCTTTAGAACATTTTTATCTAAAACGTAATCAACCACTACAGATACAGTTGTAGCCTGCACACATGCCTCCTCAGCCATTCATCTCTCTGTCTTCAGAAGTAAACACTATCTTTAATTTGGTATATACTATTACCATGTGTATTTTTACACTTTACAATATATTTTAGCATTTCACACAATATACTGTATTATCTCATGTCTTAAATTTTATCTAAGTGGTACTTTATTATATCTATCCTCCTACAACTTGCTTTTGTACTAAGTATTATATTCCTAAGATTTATACATGAAGACAGATGTACTTCTTTTTAAATTTTTAACTGCTAAGTATTCCATTATTTCTTATATTTTCTAGTAAATTTTTAAAATTTGCTTTTCAAATTTAATTCAATCACCTGAATTTATATTGGGGATGGTGTGAAGTCAGAAATACAATTTGATTTTCTACACAATTATCAATTAATGATCAAAGCACCATTTATAGAACATTCCATCTTTTCCTACAGATTTAAAGATTTTATTTTTTTCCTTTTTCTCCCCAAAGCCCCCCGGTACATAGTTGCATATTCTTCGTTGTGGGTCCTTCTAGTTGTGGCATGTGGGACGCTGCCTCAGCGTGGTTTGATGAGCAGTGCCATGTCCACACCCAGGATTCGAACCAACGAAACACTGGGCCGCCTGCAGCAGAGTGCACTAACTTAACCACCTGGCCACAGGGCCAGCCCTCCTGGATTTATAATGCTACCTCCAACGCACGTCACACTTCTGCGTATGTGTGGCCCTATTTCTGGTTTCTCTATCCTTTTGGTCTACCTCTGTATCAGGACCACAGTTTCTTTTTTTTTATTATTATTATTATTCTCCCCAAAGCCCCCCAGTACATAGTTATATATTCTAGTTGTGACTGCCTCTGGTTGTGCTATATGGGACACCACCTCAGCATGGCCTGATGAACAGTGCCATGTCCACGCCCAGGATCCAAACTGGCGAAACCCTGAGCCGCCGAAGTGGAGCGTGTGAACTTAACTACTCGGCCAGCCCCAGGACCACAGTATCTTAATGTCCATGGCTTGGTATCTGTATCTGTGGCAAGGCCCTATCTTGCTTTCAGATTGTATCAGCTCTTCCTGGGCCTTTGATTTTTCTTGATAAATTTTAGGTTCATCTTGTCAAATTTCACAAAAATCCTATTGGGATTTTGACTAGGTATGCAACAATTTAGAGGAAAACGATATCTTAACAAATCGAGATATCTCATTGTTAAAGATGGTATAATATCTTTATTTATTCAGGGCTTTTATATCTAACAATAACTTTCTGTAATTTTCTCCATGTTTTACATATCTGTGGTTGTGCTCCCTCTTAGATATATTATAGATTAATACTACTGTGAAGGGAATTTTTCTTCTATTACATTTAGTAAAGGGTTATCACTGGTGTACGTGAACCTATTTTTATATGTAGCAACTGTGCCGAACACCCTCCCAATTGATTTTCTTGTATTGTCTATTCATGCACTATCATCTGTAAAAAAAAAAAAAATTTATGGTTTTCTTTCTCCTTTACAATTTCTATTCTTCATTTGTTTTTCCTCTCTCATTATACTACTGGCACAGACCTTCAGGGCTGTATTGAACAAAGGTAATGCTAACAGACATCTTTATCTTCTCACTGACACTAATGGCGATGCTTCCAAAGTTTCAACTCTTAGGTATGATGTTTGCTGTAGGTTTTTGAAGAAATGACTTATAAGCCTAAGGTTTAGTAACTTCCCTAGTTTTTGCAAAAAATTATTTTAGTCATAAAAATTATTGAATCTCACCTAATGCTCTTTCTACGTGTATTAAAATGATCACATGGGGGCTGGCCCCGTGGCCGAGTGGTTAAGTTCACGCACTCTGCTACAGGCGGCCCAGTGTTTCGTTGGTTCGAATCCTGGGCGCGGACATGGCACTGCTCAACAAACCACGCTGAGGCAGTGTCCCACATGCCACAACGAGAAGGACCCACAATGAAGAATATGCAACTATGTACCGGGGGGCTTTGGGGAGAAAAAGGAAAAAAAATAAAAAATAAAAAAAGAAAGAAAGAAGTAAAAAATGATCACATGGTTTCTGTCACTTAATTTCTTAATATTTTACTCCTATTTTCTGATGCTGAATGGCACCTGCATTCCTGGGATATATCATTCCTGTCGTGATGTTCTGTGTTGCTTAAATAAAGTTATAAACTTGATTTCTTAATGTTTTATTTTTTCTTCCAGGAAATCTGTGCCAGCATACCTGGCTCCAAAGGCTCTTTCTGTTCTGCTACAAGACTAGGAAGCACAAGCTGATTCAGGAAGAAACCTACAAGGGAGGATTCTCTCCCATCTGTGACACTGAAAAAAGATTTTTCCACCTTAATCCACTGGAGAGAGAATATCAGACTAACTATTGCACATCTCTTATCAATTTTTATCTTCCTGTAGACTTCCTTAATACCTGGACTTTCAGAAGCCTGCACCAAAGTTATTATTTAGCAACTCAAAAAGCAATGAATGACCTTACATGGGCTCCACGATGTTGCTATACAAGTTCCTAGAGTGAACACAAGAGGCATCTGGTTACTCAATTACTGTTCTAATTAATGTTTTGTTTGACAAGCAGATAAGGATTTAGAAACCCATTAAATGTGATAAAACTGGACCTGTCAGTTATCCTTGAGGCTTTCGTGGCATCACTACAAGAGTGTCAAATTCATCATTCTGCAATTTGTATATTAAACATCCTCATGCAAACATTTTTTTCACAACCTGATTGGAGATATAAAATCTCATATCTGTGTTTTCCTAGATTTCTTAATTGAAGAAAGTTGATATATTCAAATCACTTTATCTCTGAAATAAAGTCTACTTGAAACACTGTATACATAATGAGTAAACACAACCAGAATTTTGTCAAATAGATTTTAGTAAAATCTTGCATTAAACACAGACCTGTCAATCTTGATTTCCTCAAACTGTAGTCTGTGGAATACCTACCTTAGAATCACCTGCAATACACATTAAAAGCACAGATTCCACACCCCAAGTGTGTTCAATCTGAACTCAGCAGGAAGTTAGGGGAGAGGGGGTATTCTCATTTTCAACAAGGTTTTTGGGGTGATTCGTAGGCAAACTGTAGACTAAAAACACTAGTCTACACCAGCAAAACCGGCCGCCATCATAGGACTGGAGTACAAAGTGGAAACGTAAATCTTCTCCCGCGATAGTCTATATTTCAGCTGTCCTATTTAGAGGAGGACAGTAAACACCTTTTCACTAAAAAAATTAAGGCAGTCAACTATGATCATATAATTGACCTGGGTCTAAAAATTATAAAAACACCTTCTCTTTCCCAGCTTCTACAGAGGTTGAAGGGAGAGGAGGCAGAACAGAGGCTGTGCTCCTACCTGGGCGTAGGGTGGTGAGTCCCCTTCTGTGCTGGATGGGACCACCACCGTCAGAATATGAGGCTCAGTCACTTCATGGGGTACAACAAGCTGGACTGTTTTAAACTAAGACTTCTAATTCTAAAAAAAAATCCTTTTCATATGTAATGTTGCCAAACATTATTGTTTTTGAAAAATTAAATGGTGATAAAACTCTCAAGTGTGGAGCCCACACTAAAAACACAGGGAACCTCAGACCCAGTAATATCTTTCAATGTCAAGTTGGACATAAAGTTGGTGACTCTTTGGTGTCGAATAACAGAACACCTACAAAGATTTTGAACTAACGTTCAATCGTGACCAAATGTCAGATTACCAATTTTATGATCTAGGTTGACGTTAGAAACTATAATTTTTATAGACAAAAAGAGCCTTGTTAAAGGCTGACAACCTCCTCTAGGAAAACTCACAAGGCCTCTCCGACAGCGCACTTACTGCTAACAGTAACAGTGATCGAGCCTCCAGCTTCCTGGCTGAGTGATGAATTCCCTTCGAGGACAGAAGGCCATAGAGGGCTAGACTAAATAAAAGAGACCATGTAACATATTCCAGTGTCTCTGCATTAGAATTAGTATCAAATGCATTAATTTTATCACTGCTTAGAGTAGGAAACTATCACTACTTTCTTAGAAGACTAAGGGCATTATGTGAAACTATAATTATCAAGACAACCACTAGAAAAATATCAGGATAACCCTATAAAAAACAGCAAGGAAAACAGACTACATAGCGAAAGATTCTTCAAAAGATATGAAAACAGAAAATAGAGTAATATGGACAAATATCAAATGTATCTGCCATATTAACAGCTATTAAAGGAAAATTAATCTCAGATTGCATTACAAAGGGAAAAAAAACCTCTATGCCACAAACAAGAGCAAAACTTAAAACAAAGTAGTTCAGAAAGGTTAAAAATAAAAGGATGGGGGCCAGCCCGGTGGTGCAGCGGTTAAGTGCGCACGTTCCGTTTTGGCAGCTGGGGTTCACCGGTTCGGATCCCGGGTGCTGACATCACACCGCTTGGCAAACCATGCTGTGGCAGGCGTCCCACATATAAAGTAGAGGAAGATGGGCATGGATGTTAGCTCAGAGCCAGTCTTCCTCAGCAAAAAGAGGAGGATTGGCAGCAGATGTTAGCTCAGAGCTAATCCTCCTCAAAAAAATAAAAGGATGGCTGGAAAAAAATTGCCTAGATGGATATACTAGACAAATGCAAACAAAAAGAAAGCATGGGACAAGATTTTATTACCAGCCAAAATATAATTCAGGACAAAAAGCATTAAATAAGACAAAGAAAGTTACTTTATAATGATAAAAATGACAGGATGGAAGAAAAACTTTTCACCCCATATCCTTAAAATATTTTTAGATTTTTGAACCATTGGAATATACCACTTATTCATAAATTAACTTATTAATTTAAAAAGAGCAAGAGAAAGAAAAGGAAAGAATGGATTACAGGATTTATGCAGGAGTTCCCAGATGCAGACGTTTGTCTGCTTCCCTGGACTTGAACCTAGGAGGCTGCGAGTCTGGGAACAGAGCGACTGGAGCCACCCTGCCACCTTGTGGAACATGAGAGGAAGGTGAACAGAGGGAAGAGAGAAAGAAAGAGCCCCAAATCCAGCCATGCCTTCTAGCCGACCTTCCAGCTTTTCCCTTACATGAGCCAACATGTTCATTTTCAACTTTAAAACAAATTCAGTAAGAAGTGACTAGAAAGTGTAGGTGTTCAAAAAGAAAAAAAGGAGTCTTTTGTTGTCCAGAGAAGGCAGTGGTATAATCACACCGACAGCTTCTTAGAAAGATGGCAACCTCTCCTGAAGACGACACGGCCAACAGTGAACCGAGCAGAGAAAGACCCAAAGTTTGATTTCAACTGGTGAGTCTGCTTCAGATCAAACCAACAGGCACACAGTACAAGTCAGAGATTCTGGAGACCAGGAGGACCCCTCACCCACGCCTCCCCACCAAGCAGAGGTGAAGGAACCTTAGCCAAGTTACCAGTAGGGAGAGTAATTATAAGCAGGTTCACGGCCAGGGCCCCTGCAGGATTAGAAAGAGCTGAGATAAAGAAACACACCAGGACCAACTGGCAGAGGACAGGCCTGTTGGGGAGCAAGAGGGAGGATGGAGAATTCTACACTCATGGTGCAACCTCCATGGGGTCTCAGAGGCCTAAGGCCCAGGAAGTAATCGAGGCCAGCATGCACGGCAGCTGGCTGCTCAAAAGACTAAGAGAGATGGGAGATACTATGTTAAGGTAGGAAGTCTGTACTAGGTAAATTCATGTCCTTCTACACCTTTCTCTGGCTTTTTCTAAAGTTCTGTTTTCACTTTTCCTTCTTTTATAGTGATTCTTAGTAAAACATCAAAACATTTCTAATCTATCTTGGTAAACCTGACAGGAAAGTACTTCTATCTGCAATGAGCTCAGAAAAACTAAGAGCAGAGCGCTTGAACTTGGGAACCAAGGGGAAGGGGAAATGAGAAGGGGAGAGAAGGGAGGCAGGAAGCCCAAGGGGAGAGTCACTCATCTCTGCATGGAGTTGTGACATCCCAGTTTCAGAGAGAGAAGCCACTCATCTCTGCATGGAGTTGTGACATCCCAGTTTCTTCCCTGACCCTGGAAATCTTCTCTAAGGACGAAGTCCTTTGTAACAAGATTTTAAAACCTTTCTTAACATTTCAGCCCATCACAATCCTGGGGTTTTTTTTACCACCCATCTCCACATACCATACCCTCCAGCCCTGTGCGCACATTCTTATTTAACAAGTGGGCCAAAACTCACCTCCTCTAAGACGCTTTCCCAGAAGAATAACCACATGCTAGGACAGCCTGTGCTTTCTACTGGACACATGGGACTGTGGTTTGTAAAGTAATACCTTTAGAAATAAAGCTACTTTGTTCTAAGCACACATGCTTTTTGTCAGAAACTTCACTGGCAGAGCTAGAAATACAAACTGAAATATGCATTATAAAGGAATGAATATCTCATGAAACAGTAACCAAAAGAATGTCAACTGCGCTATAAAACATAAGCCCTTTTGAAGTCCAGAAGCAGAGGTGAAGGAAAGGAATGCTTGCTCCCTGGTGTGTTT
Organism: Equus quagga; assembly: GCF_021613505.1. Taxonomy (NCBI): domain Eukaryota; kingdom Metazoa; phylum Chordata; class Mammalia; order Perissodactyla; family Equidae; genus Equus; species Equus quagga. Next base: position 126,879,294 of record NC_060273.1, read on the forward strand.
GTCCTGCGAGGCCGAATAACGTGGTGGTTAAGAGCATATGCTTCAGAGCCAGGAGTCTGGATCAAATCCGAGTTCCGCCACTCACCAGTTGTCTAACCCTAGACTTCACATCCCTCTGCCTCAGTTTCCTCATCTATAAAATCTGTATTAAAAGCACAGTAGATCCCTCACAGGGTGTTTGTGAGATGAAATCAGTCAATAAATATAAAGCCCTTAGACTAGTGCATAATACACAGTGTTAACTATTGCTATTACAGTGGTCTCCCCTTACCCACGGGGATACATTCCAAGACCCCCAGTGGATGCCTGAAACCATGGAGAGCACCGAACCCTATACATACTGTGCTTTTTCCTATTCATACATATCTATGATTAAGTTTAATTTATACATTAGGCACAGTAAGAGATTAACAATAATAATAAAATAGGACAATCACAATAATATACTGTAATAGAAGTCAGGTGAACGTGGTCTCTCTCTCTCTCTCTCTCAAAATATCTTATTGCACTGTACTCATCTTCTCGTGATGACGTGAGATGATAAAATGCCTGCGTGATGTGATGAAATGAGGTGAATGATGTAGGTGCTGTATCGTCAGGCTACTCTTGACCTTCTGACAATACTTTAGAAGGAGCACCATCTGCTTCCAGACCACAGTTGACCATGGGTGACGGAAATCACAGAAAGTGGAACTGGAGCTAAGGAGTCAGGACTACCGTACTATTCATAATGTTACTGCTACTTAAGAATGAGAGACAGGAGTAGTCATGTGCTCAAAGGAAAAGGGAAGAAGGCAGAGAGCTTTAGACTGGATGTAATTGCGCAGGACAGGCACAAAGTAAAGAACACGTCAGCAGTAAGGAATATTCTCAGTAGCTACCAGATTTGTCTCCAATGAAAACTTTTTCACTCCAGGGTAACAGAGGACGAAGGCGAGAAAAAGCTAACGTGTGATTTCAGAAACCACTGACCTTCCCCCAAATACCACCTTACCTAACTCTGCTGCTTGAAAGGCCTTTAAATAGACACAAAGCATTTTCATTTCACAAGCAGAAACAAAAGTAGTTACTTGAAGGTCACTTAAATAGCAGTCTTCAAAGATAAGAAAACAAAAAGTATAGAAGAGCTTATCTATACTAAGGTTATTTTAAAGTTAAACATTAGAAAAGTTAACAACAAAAGGAGCTGAACCCTAAAACTGATCATTTAAGATTATACCAATTGTGCAATATTTGTTTTCCTAAATGTTCCATAAATTCCTTGGCTTAATTTTTCTCTCTCTCTCACGTACACAGACACACACACACACACTCGCACATACAGAGTCATCTATTTTACATTCATCTCTAACTGGGTCTAATAGGGAGAAGTTGGCATGGTAGATTTCTAGAGCTCCCATCCCACCCTATGTTTCCAACGTGGTAAATAACCTTTAAAACCAAAAAAAAAAAGGAAAACAGTATGGAGATTCCTCAAAAAATTAAGAACAGAACTATCATATGATCCAGCTATTCCACTGCTGGGTATTTATCCAAAGAACATGAAAACACGAATGCATAAAGATATATGCACCCCTATGTTCACTGTCGCATTGGTCACAAAGCCAAGACTTGGAAGCAAGCGAGGTGCCCATCAAGGGACAAATGGATGAGGAAGATGCGGTATGTATACACAGTAGAATACTACTTAGCCATAAAAAAAAAGATGAAATCTTGCCATTTGCAATAACATGGATGGACCTTGAAGGTATTATGCTAGCAGAAATAAGTTAGAGGGAGAAAATCAAGTACCATATGATCTCACTCATAAATAGAAGATAAAAACAACAACAAATAAACACATAGATACAGAGATTAGATTGGTGATTGCCGGAGGGGAAGGGGAGAGGGAGCAGGGCGAAAGGGGTGATTAGGCGATTATGCTTCCTGTGGTTAAAAAAATTTTTCAATCGCAAAACCACAAAATTATTACCTGACATATTTGCCTTTGAGAAAAAGCAAAAGAAACCCTACTTTTCTGAGAACGCTATAGTCTTACGCAATCCCGAAGAGAACAGTCAGCATTAAAACACTCTCAGATCAGTGGAAACGCATCTAAAACATTTTCTTCGTGCATGATTAAGACATTGTCTCAGCAAGAGACAGAAAATCAAGACCATTTCACTCAGATCGTATGCCTTTTGAGTTCATTAACAAGCTCATGTCTGCCTCAGACAATCTAAAAAAACTAATCTTCCTAATGTTTTTCTCTATAACTACTAATTCTGCTATTATGCCAAGAAAGGGCTGCTTCAAAAAAAAACATCAACAAATTGATTATCTGGAATTCACAGTACAATGAATAAAAAATTACACACAAATGACACACCAGCTAAACGGTGCTTCCTTCTCAGGTCAACAAATCTCCACTGTGCAAGTACTACGGGGATAAAGAGAAAAAGAATAAAGAAGGTCTTCACCCTGTGCTGAATTGTGTTGAAATGGATTGAATTGTGTCCATTAAAATTCACAGCGGAAGTCCTAACCCCTAGTAGCTCAAAACGTGACCATATTTGGAGAAAGGGTTATTCCAGAGGTAATCAAGTTAGAGCGAAGTCATTAGGGTGGACCCTAGTCCAATAAGACTGGCGTCCTTATCAAAAGGTGAAATTTGGACACAGACACCATAGAAGGAAGACAACATAAAGAGACATGGAAGAAGACGGCTGTCTGCAAGCCAAGGAGAGAGGCGCGGGACAGATCCTTGCCTCACAGCCCTTAGAAGGAACCGACTCTGCTGAGACCTTAATTTTGGACTTCCAGCGTTCAGAACTGTGAAACAACAAATTTCTGTTTTTTAAGCCACTCCATCTGTGGTCCTGGGTTACCGCAGCCCTAGCAAACTAATACACCATACCAAAAGGCTCAACATCTATTTAGAAATGCTTATAAACAAATCACTAGTACACCAAGTAAATTGAGAAGAATGCTGGGGTAGTATCTGCTCATTTCAAGAGTGTAAACATTCCCATCATGGCAGATTTTAAACTACCAATGCTATAACAATCTGGTAGAAAATTCCTGGAAATTTAACAATCTGTTCTCAAAAACCACTACAAGCCAGCTCTAGGACAGACCCAAAACACAGGCATCGGTATCTAACATCCACAGGTGATTCCAATGCACAGCCGAGGTTAGAACCACAAAAACTGCAGGGCAGCTTCATTGAAGCAATAAGACTGTTAGGATATAGAACATTTTGGATGTGGAGAAAACACACTGCACAATGTAGGAATGACTCAAGAAGGGTAGAAAAATACATGATGAATGAAAGATAAAGAGTTCACCTCTACTGAGCTCTTACTATGTTCCAGGCACTGGTCTAAGCCATGACATGCCTTCACTACAACTCTAGGACACAGTTCGATTATTACAGGCCTGCTTGTGAATAAAGGCACTGAGCCACAGAGAGGTTAAGACCCACAGCTAATCAGCGAGAACACTACGATTCAAACTCAGGTTGTCTGGCCCCATACTGCACTCAGACCACTGCTCTGTGCCATCTCTCACTGTGCAGGACACGTGTAGAGCATGGCAATTAGCCTGGTGTAGCTAGGGCCCAGTCTGAGGGACAAGGGACCAAGAGGGAGGAAGTGTACCATACTTCTGGCCCCATGTATGTTATTTTACACAAGCAATGGGTTTGCAAATCAAACTTTTGTAAAATGAATCATTTTAAACCTTTTTGCGTAAGTTGTTATTTAATGCATCAAATCAAATTAGAATTTGAAAATATCTAAAAGTCTGCAAGTGAAAATCTCTCTGTAAAACAAAATCACCTCCTCCTTGTTTCTAAATCCTGATTTTTATATACAAGGACTGCTTACCAGGCAAAAAGCAGCTGTAATCACTTAGGAGCAATCAGCATGGCCTAGAGCCTCTGAGAACAAAAGCAGGAAAATCACACAGAAGCCCAGGCCACAAAGAGAATTCTGGAAGATGAGGCTGCACCCACTACGCACCTGGAGCACAGGCAGCACTAAGCAGGAAAGGCATTTTCCCACTTTTGAGGACAGAAGAAAGAACCCCACAAACACTTCACATCACCACGGCCCCAGGGACTGCTGAATTCCAGCACTGTTTTCCACATTCAGCCAGCATTTAACTGGAATTGTATTTTTTTTTTTAAATCTACATGTTTGCAGAGTAATATATCAGCATTTTGACAAAGGCAGTGTTTCAGCATATAGGATAATGGCAGGAGTGAGGGAAACACACATCCCTGAAGTAAAATCTTTGCATCATTAGCACAGAAGGAAAGATAAAGTGGAACGAAATATGCAAGCAGGAAGCAAGATGTAAGCTTCTCTCTTTCTAGAAGCATCTATTCAGTGTGCATAGGGCCCGGGAACTAACCTAAGAAAGCCCTTTCCTCTGCAGCCCCAGGAAAACGACAGAATGTGATGAGAGGCTAAGCTCCATGACTCTCTGTAGCAGAAGGTAGGTGGGACGGAGGCAGAATATGACAATCAACCTGCAGGCCAGGCTGTTCCCACTGTTCTCTGGCTGGTAGGAGAGACCGGATTTTATTCTGTATGGGTGGGCAATCTCTTGTCTTACTCAATTTAATCACCCACAAGTAAACTCTGTGAGATCTGGGGGTTGACAGTTAAGAGTTACATAAAAGGCTGTAAAGTATACTTACCTATAAGGTAATTCATACATAAGTGATACCCTGACTTAGCAACTAGAAATTGCTCAGGCTTAAAAACGGCAGTAACCACTTTATCAAGTACTTTCAAACTCTCAATATTTCAGTCAGAATCACAACTAGTTCTTACATTCCTATTTGCAAGAAAAGTTATAGCTACTTAGTATTAAACACCTGACATTTTTCAGCTAGTTTGAAAAATGAGGCAGAAGAAACTGGGCATCCAAGGAAGAGAGGCCGTAGGCTGATTTGACTCCAGAGTAGCCACCGATGCACAAAAAGTTCTTTAAAGCCGCAATCCACATTAAGAAAAACATTTTACGTCATTACCAGTACCCACACGCACTGCGGCTACTGTAACAAACTACTACAGACAGTGGCTTAAAACAACACGTAATTATTATCTCACAGTTCTGAGGTCAGATTGCAACACTGGTCTCACTGGGCTGAGACCCGGGGGTTGGCAGGGCTGTGCTCCTTCCTGGAGGCTCAGGGGAGAGTCTAGGTCCCTGCCTTTTCCAGTTTCTCGGGGCAGTCTACAACCCCGGGCTCATGGCCTCTTCCTCAATCTCCAAAGCCAGTGTCGGGGGGTTAAACACTCACATTACACCACTCTGACCTCTTCTTCCTCCTTCATGATTAATGGGGCCCACCTGGATAATCCAGGGTAATCTCCCTGTCTTCAAGTCAGTTGAGTAGCAATCTTAATTCTACCTGCAACCTTAATTCCCCTTTGCCATTTAAACTAACATGTTCACAGGTTCCAGGGACTGGGACGTGGATATATCTGGAGGGCCACCATTCCGCCTACCACAGATAGATAGACATATACAGATACATACACACACACACATATACATGCTACTTGACCACCTATGCCTGTTTCCTCATTTATAAAAAGGAATAACATAAATACTATAGTAGTTACTAGATTACTATACTGTATAGTAGTTACTATATAATAATAGAACAACTTCAAAGGGTTGTTGTGAAGACTAGATGGGTTAATATGAGTAACGGTCATGAAATATACCTAGTTTATAGTAATAGCTTCATTAAATGTTTTACAAATTCTCATTTCATCTTTGTTTAAACTTTCTCTCATTATGGAATGTGTTTTCCCAACAGCTGTTTAGTTAAGTGTTACCTATCCTTCTCGGCCTCTCTTGCATGAAGCTTCCCTATGTTCTAAGAAGCTGCATTGTCTAATACAGTAGCTACTAACCACACGAGCAACAGACACTTGAAATGTGGCTAGTCAGAACTGAGTTGCACTGTAAGTGTAAAATACACACTGGATTTTGAAAACTTAGTATGTAAAAAAGAATGCAAAGAATTAGTACATAAAAAAAGAATACAAAAGAATTACACGTTGAAATGATATTTTGGATATATGTTGAATAGCATTTGGATATGTTGGATATTTTGAAATAAGATGTATTATTGAAATTAATTTCATCTGTTTCTTTTGACTTTTTAATGTGTCTACCAGAATATTTAAAATTACATATGTGACTCATGTTTGCGGATCCTGTTATATTTCCACTAAGTGGTGCTGCTCTAGACAGAATGATTCTCTCCCCCTCAGGTACTCTCTGTGTATTCAGTTTGCCTTCCGATCACACACTCTATCAGTCTGCTTTGTATTGGAGCAATGTGTAAATGTGCTGGCTCTCCAAATATAGGCCTGCACCACATAATGACATTTCAGTCAACGACGGACCACATATACGACGGTAGCCCCATAAGATTAGTGCCAAATAGCCTAGGTGTGTAGTAGGCTATACCATCTAGGTTTGTGAAGTACACACATGATGTTTGCACAATTATAAAATCACTTCACAATGCATTTCTCAGAACATATCCCCGGCATTAAGCAATTTGTGACTGTGGACTGGTAGCCCTTAATGGGCAAAGGCCAAGGATCTTTTAATCTCAGTAAGATCCACAGCAATTGTACAATAAATGTCTGTGAAGCTGAATGCAAAGGAAAACATTATTCAGCTAATGTGTTATTTTTATACATCATTTGATTTACTGTTAACAGGAACGCTCAGAAGTCAATTTGTCACTCTTTAAGGCAACTTTTTCTTGGGTTAAAGACAAGATTAGGACGTACAGCAAATAGAAAAATAAAGTTTCATAAAATAATACTTAGCTTATTACATACAATGCACTCATCTATCTTCAATTGTATACTACTCTACCCATATTTTTAAGTGGTAATTGCAACCCATAAAACTCTTTCCATAATCCACTAATGACTTGTGACCACAGTTCAAAAAGCACTGCCTTGATGGGTCAGGTGCAGACCCTTCCTGGCTCGACACAAACCATCTTAAAGATGTCACGTGATACTTAGCACTCCCCTGATCTCCATGGCCCCACCACGTAACGACTGACCCTGCGGTGTGGTCATGGTCCAACACGGCCAGCGGGGAAGGCATGCAGATCCACTTATCATGCATTCTTCTCTCTACCAGCCTGTTTATTCATGTTGGGGGCAATCTAATACACCCACATGGTGTGTTCAGGTTCCATGTCCGCTCCCATGAGATACAGAGCCCAACTCAGCCTGGCCAAGAAGAGTTGCTCACAGCCGAAAGTACAAAGTAAGACAGAGTTCAGGATGGCACTGAAGAAAAGAGTCCTGGGAACTTGTCAGAGTTTTCTGAACTGCTAGGTGTGGGGAGCTCCCAAGAAAACCTGGGGAAATGTCATCAACCTCAGTATTATGTATATTAAATCGAATTATATATTAAATCAAATACCAGACAGGTATTTTTCTTAAAGAAGGTGGGGGGAGGAGGGGCAAAAGAGGGAGGGAGGTAGAGAGGAAAAATAGTAGAGGTGAAAGAACATCCCAGGACCTCACAGACTTTTATTGCTCTAGGGATCAAGACTTGGGCTAGTGGCTAAAATGAACTCACAAAAAGAGGACGGGAGGGGGAAGAAATTCCTGGCCTGAAAACAAGAGATAAGAGAATAAACTCAGAGTAATCAAGAAAAATAATGGCTATTACTAAGAAATCTCCCTTCGGCAGGGAGGTTTGACAGGAGGCAGTCACTAAAAAGATGATGCGTAAATCTAAGTCCACACAGGCTCGGAGATGAGCAGGCCCGAGGGCTCCGACCCAGGCCAGCCTCAAGTTTCTGATTGAAGGCAGAGAGTGAAAGGCAGCTTTTCTAGAAGGGAAGAAAAATGAAAGGAAACTCTCTCTGAACTATGAAGAGGGAAAGGGAAGGAAAAAATAATTGAAGACATCCTAAGGACTGATGGCTACTTGTATTAAGAGCTCAATTAAGGAGATTTTTGTATTTTATGTTGCTATCAGGTTATACTTTAACGACAGTAGAAGGTGAACTTACCAGCATCAAATAGGACTGGGGAACCTATTTGCCACTTACTACCTTGGTGATCTTGCAACTTCCAAATAAAATGCTTTAGTTAATTAGGGGACGTTATGCAATGAAATCTTTAACCCCAAATTAACAGGTGTATTTACAAACTCAAGTAGAAGTAGTAAAACGATTCTGCGCCTCTCGCACAATTGCTTTGCAACTTTGTGCTCAAGGTCTGGCCCCACCTTGGGAGTTCTCTATGTGACCAGTAAGATCATTCCTCCAGACTCCTCACATGCTGTTTCTTCCTATTCGACTACTGCAGTAAAACCAGTGCGCATACATCCCATTGTTTTCAAGCGGAGAGATTCCTGAAGAGTTACACCCAATGAAAATGCACAAAGAAACTCATTATTTAAACCGTACAGCACACACTCTTGTAGACTAACGATCACCCATTAATTTATCGCATTTTAAAATCTGGACTCTCATATATATGAGTTAAGCACACCCATTAAAAGCGCTAGCTAGATATGTAAAAACTAGCAGTACCAAGAAAGCTACTAAAAATATAATGACATTTCTACTAGGCAAGAAATTAATATAATTTTTAAAAGGAAATCAGTATAAAACAGATTTTTATTACTAAGAAGGCCTATTCTTTAAATATTTTCCTAGAGACATTTTCTTACTGTGTGGGAGATTTATTTCTGCTACTTAATCCACCATCTCTAGTACTATAATCAATTTTCTAATTCTGAATTTTCTCACTAGTAAAGTGAAATTATTATATAATAAACATAATGAAACAATGACAAAGGAGTCAAGTTTATATTTATCTTCTACTCTAGAAAGGAACGAGGAAGATGAGAAAGACAATAGAAAGAGGAAAAAAAAAAAAGAAGATTTCCTATGGGCACCACAATAGAAAAGATTTCAAGTGCCAGAGATGAGGTTGGAATCTTATCATCAATACCAATCTTTAAAATAGTTACTGAACTCCTTGCCCAGGATAACTTAGCCAGGTAGATTCCACTAATATTTACTGTACGAGAATGTCCATGGAAATGTCAGGATGCTTAAAGAAACTAATTTAAAGTGATACTATTTTTTTAAAATTTTCTGAAAATTAAAAACGATGGGGAAAAAAAATGATAGGAAATTAACATGGTCTTCTCAAAATGAGTTGGCTATATCCATGACATTTAAACACACGTTTATCATCATGTTACATATATGAATTTCCAGCTACTACAACAATCCCTCTATGTTTATAAAACCCATATCATTTTTCCTAAGAAAAACAAAAAATATCCATTATTTTCCTTATTCCAAAAGTCATGTGTTTAATCATTCATTCATAAAGCATTTATTAAGTACCTACTATATGCGAGCTACTATGATAGGTGCTGGGGACACAGAAGATCACTACGATACGGTGTCGGCCACCAGCCACCCCTTCTCAGTCTCTTTCACAGGAAACTCTTTATCCAGCCCCTCCTCAATATTGCCTTCTCCCCACTGCTTCACCCCGATTCTCTTCCATTTTCACTTGACACAACCCTTCTCTCCAAACCCCACATCTGTCCTGCTTCAGGCTGCCATCCTCACCCTGGCAGGGCAGCCAACCAAACTAGTTTCTGCTCCCCAAGAAAACCACGCCTCTCACACCTCCACCTGCCTGGCTGTCACTCTTCAAGTCTCAATTCTGGTATATTCTTCTGGGAAGCCTCTCCTAACTCCTTCAGGCACAGCTCAATATTCTTATGCTACCAATGACTCTACAGACCTTAACAAGCCCCACTTTCACTACAATTGTTCATTTCCATGACTACCACTCTGTGGTCTATAAGAATCTGGAAGACAGGGATCTTATTCATTCTCTATCTTTGCCATCTAGAAATGAACTTGGCAGACAGCAAGCACCTAATAAACATTTTAAAAATGAATGAATCCATAATAATGTGCAACTCAGAGAATATATCAGTAAGGTAAGAATCCACTGGAAATATCTATCAATACAGATATTTTTTAGGAATAAGAAAATAATCAATCAGCATTTACTGCTATCTACATTAATAAAATAAACTTGAAGGCAGAAAAAAGTGCCTCAATTAGAAAGGTGAACTACCATGAAAAACGGAAAGGAGCCTGTCTTCAGGGAGCTTAAATGCCCTTTTGGGGCCTCAAATTCATCATCTGTATTTCTCTAAAACTCTGGTTTGGATTTGTTTCTCAATCAAGCAATGGTTCCACTTACACTGGATCTGGCTAAAACACGCATACAGCACCTACATGACAAGAAGCAGATGCATGTGGCGTGTATTGCCCCACAATGTGCCCCAGCACGTTACCCCACCTTGTCATTCCCCCTCCACTTTTGGGAACACCATCACATCTACAAGCGCATCACCACTACAGCCCAATAGTTTTTGAGTTTTTTTTTTAAATCAACCCTCTTCTTCTTCTTCTTCTTCTTTTTTTGCTGAGGAAGATTCACCCTGAGCTAACATCTGTTACCAATCTTCCTCTATTTTGTATGTGGGATGCTGTCACAGCATAGTTGATGAGTGGTGTAGGTCCACACCCAAGATTCAAACCCAGAACCCATGCCATCAAACCAGAGCGTGCAGAACTTTAACCACTCGGCCATGGGGCTGGCCCGTCAATCCACATTTTTTAAACTTAAAATACCAAATTAAGAATCTTTCTGCAGCATAAAAATTTATGAAATGACAGGTTTGATTCACTGATTACACGTTTTTAATAGACCTTAAGTAAATATTTAACTATGAAAGTAAAGAATGTTTATTTGTGAATGACTTAGAATTCTACCAGGTTGAGTACACCAGGTGCACCCCACGCTACCCGTGGTGGCCCACGTGCTGTCCTACCCATCTCCCCACGCTACCCGTGGTGGCCCACGTGCTGTCCTACCCATCTCCTGACCCTCCTCCCCGGGCCACTCTTCTCCCCACCCAGGACTCTGCACACGATTTACACCCTTCTCTGGGCTCTGTGAATTCACCTGGCATTGAGTTTCCTTTATACTGTTCATTTTTAACTTAAATACTTAATTTTTTTTGTAATAAGCAACAACGGAGAGCTTTATAAAAAGGTAATAAGACTTCATCATCATGACAGCATGCTGACGGAGGACTCGTCAAACTTCACTGTTATTTTCTGTATGCTTAGATTGTCAATTCACCAAGGAACGGAAGAAGGGCTTTCCCCGTTGGCTGTGCTCTTAAAAATATTCTAATATGCTTAAACTTTAGGTGACACTGCAAAAGTAAAAAGCCATTTAAATTATAAAAAATGTGAAAAGGGAGTTTTCTTTTTCCCTTAATCAGATTCACCCATGTACAAAACTCAGTTTTACTAGAGTAAAGGTACATTGGCATTATCAATATAATCCAAGGGCTTTTTAAATTTTATTTTAATCAAAATTAAAATCATATCAAGGAAGCAAAGTCATTCATATTCAGAGCAATCCCGAAAATCGGATCTTGACTAGAAGCACTTCTGCTTCTGGGACAGAGGAGTAACCGTATGTTTCCGTTTCTCCTGCTGAGCACAAACCCCTGGACATTACACACAAAATAAACATAAGACTTTCTGAAAGGGGCACAGAAAGCAGACTGGCTAGGGACCTCAAGACCTGAGGAACGACAGGCTGAGTTCACTAGGTTTACTTTTTGCCACAGATATCCCAGACTGGGAGCTAAAGACGCTGACAATAAGGAAAGGCCGACAGGAGCAGAAAAAGAGCAGAAAAGGCCCCACAAGCCTGCTCCTCCTAGACAAACCCCAGGAAGGGTACAGCGAAGCAAGACAGAAACCTTTCAGACAATAACCACTCTACTCTAGCACAAAGCCACAGAAAGAACTGGGGTCCAATCGCCCACCCCCCACCCCCAGGCTAGGGAAGGCCGAGGGCGGAGCCTAGCCTTCCCTGCTCATCAGTGACATGAACCAGTTAGGTTTAGTTTCTAATCAAGTATCTTTCTGAATGTCAGGCAGCTTCAGAAAATTTTAACAGAGTCAATATTGCAAAAAACTAACACATACAATTGACCACCTCATTTGCAACAGATAGATTATAAGCACATATTCCTGCTTTATCCGGTTCTCTAGCTAGCTCCCTGTCCTTTCTTTTTCTTTCTATTCTTTCTCCTACTCCCAATTACTGACATTCTCCAAACTCCCTGGTCTTATTCTTTTCTCTGTATATTTTTTTCCCTTATGGAAACTGTTCTTCTTTCTTAAATTCGACTCTCCCCTCTAGGCAGCAGACTCACCTTTTCTCTTCTGTCATGCCTTTCCTTTGCCCAGAAACCTTACTGCCTTTCATGAGGAGCCTATACCCCTTTGCTGAGTTTTCTGGTCCTCAACCCTTTCTTTCCCAACTCTCAACATGAAAGCTCCCCTCTAATCAGAAAAGAGTCCCCTTTGTCTTCACACCTCCTCTAATACCCCCAGATCATGTGCCTCAGAGCTCATATCGGTTCCATACACAATACACCCTTCCCTCCTCCTCACTACCAAGTCAAAGCCTCCCAGCCTGCAAAGGTCCCCAGCCCAGCCCAGCTCCTCCACCAAGCCTTCCTTGGCTATGCCAGGACCCAGGAAGCTGTCCTCCTCTGAACTCAAAATTGAGCATCCTCTGCTCTGTTCACCTGACTTGCCTTAAAAATCAGTTTCTTTGAGAACTAGTAAATATTAACTAGTATTTGTTTATTGCTTTCTATGGCTTTCCACTTGACCAGTTTTACAAACATATAACATCTCTAAGCTAAAGAGATCTCAACTGCAGTTGATACAGCGCTTAAAATCACTGCTTTCCCTTTGTTTCTCTCCACAGTCTTACAACAAATGGAAAAGGTAAAAATTAAGATAGTAAGACTGATTTCCTAAGATGCAAACTGAAATCTTAAAAACACATTTTACATAGAGATAATTAACCTAAGAAAAATTGATAGTTTATCATTATTTAGAAATAATAATTTTAACTTTGTACCATCTTTGACTAATAGTTATTCTAAATTGCCCTATGATACAAAGTAAATAAGTCTGTACCTAGAGATATAAAAATAAATGTGAAGATTTTAGTAGTCTTTAAATTGTACTTCACAAAATATAAAATCCTTTGGAGACCTCTTGTGGTTGAAGTTAAGAACACAAAAAAACCCTAGTACTTTAAAATGGATATTCTATAATTCTAAGCCATTCTTCCGCTTTTTCTCACACAGCTTTCTTATTTCTTCATTATTAATAAAATATCAACCACTAACTGGCAACACAACAGCTGTTTTACTTTCAGGTTGACAGTGGAAGAAAAAGAAGGGATCCTGAGTCTGAGACACAAGAAGCTACCTATCACTACTTAAAACCGACAAGAGGAGACCACCAAAGACACGACAACACAACTTTTCTCTTTGAAAATTCAATGCTATGCTGTTTACTGGTAGTAAACATGGAACAGAATTGGCAAGCTATGTTCTTCACACCTAATTAAAAGCATTCTCTATCCCCATTGCTAACTTTTTCTTTTCTTTTTTAAAGTATGGCTGGGAGTTACATCTCAGGTTGATAAAGGTAAGTTTTATAGATGTCAAAATGGACCCACTAGCATTTAGGGGGGAAATTAAGGTAGGACCACACCTCACACAGTAAAGCAAAATTTTTAAAAAGTGAATTAAAAGTTCAAAGCTAGGGGCTGGCCCCGTGGCCGAGTGGTTAAGTTCGCGCGCTCCGCTGCAAGCGGCCCAGTGTTTCGTTGGTTCGAATCCTGGGCGCGGACATGGCACTGCTCATCAAACCACGCTGAGGCAGCGTCCCACATGCCACAACTAGAAGGACCCACAACGAAGAATATACAACTATGTACTGGGGGGCTTTGGGGAGAAAAAGGAAAAAATAAAATCTTTAAAAAAAAAAAAAAAGTTCAAAGCTAAAAATTAATTGAAAAAGAAAAATAAGTTGACTAAAATAAAATACAGATGATTATTTAAGTGTTTTCAGAATGAGGAGAGATCTTTCTAACTATAAAAATAATGGAATGCAACAAAAGCAGGGGGGACTTAACTGGCCCAGGCAGTCTACTAAAAACAACCACAACAGTGAATTAAAATATAATCAAACATGCTTTCTCAAGAAAGTCAAAAAAAAGAGGAAACCCCCAAGGGCCAAGAGCAATATGAGAAACACAGCTACAGGGGGGAGACGACACCATCAAGGGCCACGCAGAGCCGCACACTTCTGACAGGAGTTCCAGAAGAGGAGTGGGGAGAGGCCGCATTAAAAGAGAGAAGGCTGAGAGGAATGATAAAAAGAAGAAGGGCTCCCACCCACAGAGAGCTTTCCACGCCTCGGGGCACTGTTTCAAGTGCTTTACCTTTACACTAATTTATTTCATCCTCACAACAATCCTATGAGGTAAGCACTCTTACTATTCCTATTTTCTAAAAAAAGGAAACTGAAGGACAACACAATTGAGCAATTTACCCAAAGTCACTATGGGGAAAGCCAATTTTCCAACCCAAACCCTATGTCACAAGAGTCACACTGTCTGATCATTTGACTTTCGAATCTCTCCTACTCCATTCTGTCACTAGATATAAATTAGCTTTAGATACTCCACAGAAATGTGGATTAACTTTTGACACCGTCTATTATGTGAATAAAATTTAAAAAATAAACACAGGAAAAATTACATACTCCCAATGCCAACCAGAGAAATATAAATTAAAACAAGACAAAGGCAGTCATCAAATTTGGTAAAATCCACATATGGCACCCAAACTATCTTTGGTATGTCAAATGGCTTTTGACTCTCATTTGATGAATAAACATTTAGGAATATCCCAAGGCAATGCTGCCTGCCAGCCAAAAATTCAGTTTCGGCAATGTCTTTGTGGAATGTTTTGATATTTACTGAATTTTGCCTTTATTGTTTTATAAAAATCAGTGGAAATAAAAAAAAAGTGTTGATTCACTTGATCAACTTTAGTTTCAATTACATCTAAATTAATCAAATATACACTCAGTTATGAAGAAAAATTCAGAAAATTAAAGACAAAATATTGGAAATAAAGTTTTAGAAGACCATCTTAAAATTTTTTAGAGATTTTACTAATTTTTTAGCTCTCCAAGAGCAGCATCCCCTATAGGTCTACTGTCTGACTTAATTATTCAAGTTTGAACACTGTCAGAAGAGGACTGGGGACAAAATAAGTCCTCTTGAGATTAATTACCAAATAATATCATTAATATCAAAAACTCTTTAATTACAAAATAATATTATAAAATAATATCATAAATCCCTTTAAAAAGATCAACTTCTTAAGTCCTACATGAAGGTGATATCACAGGTAATGTTGTTTATCCTTTTTGAAATTTCTACTACTATTGTTGAAATATTTTTATAAGTAAAGACTATTTTTAACAACTTTAATAAGCATCAGTTCTGGAGTAAATCCAAGTTTCAGGATCAACATTGCTCTCCAGCGACGCGCCGCCTCACCTCACGGCCGTGGCCCTGCAGCTGAGTGGCTCTGTCTGCGCCGCCTCACCTCACCTCACGGCCATGGCTCTGCGGATGAGTGGCTCTCTTCGCGCCGCCTCACCTCACAGCCATGGCTCTGTGCATGAGCGGCTCTGTTTGCTCCGGACTCACCTCACAGCCGTGGCTCTGCGGATGAGCAGCTCTGTTTGCTCCGACAAGGTTGACGGCAGCAGCAGCTCCACGGGCTGCAGGCTCAATATCCGAGTTTCCAGCTCGGAACGGGAAGCAGAGTCCTGGAAACTATCAAACACAACCTCACCTGTGGCGGGCTGCACCCCCTAAAAACAAACAAAAATGGAATGTCACAGAAAATATATATCTTCCCAATTAAAGCTACAACACAGCATGAACAAACACGGAAATAGTGAAGATGACACACTCACTTGTATGTACTCCATTTCTAAAGCGTCTGAAAACCTGTCAGCTTTCCAAGACTCTTCCTGAAGAAGTCAGTCAGAGTCACCAGAGGCTAGATAGGATTTTAGAGAGGCACCCTGAGCCCAGGTCCTGGATCTAACACACCTGACAGAGTGACGGTGACAAGTCACCAAATCCTACTGGGCCTCGTTTTCTTCCTCTGTAAGTAGGAATAAAACAGCCTACTTCCCTCACAGGGTTAAGGTAAGGGTCAAATCAAAACAAATGTGGAGCCAGCCCTGATGGCCTAGTGGGTCAGTCTGGAGCTCTGCTTCAGCAGCCCAGGTTCACTTCTCGGTCGCGGAACCACACCGCCCATCTGTCAGTTGCCATGCTGTGGCGGCAGCTCACACAGAAGAACGAGAAGGACTGATAACTAGGATATACAACCATGCACTGGGGGGCTTTGCAGAGAGAAAAAAAAAGGGGAAGACTGGGAACAGATGTTAGCTTAGGGTGAATCCTTCCCTGCAAAAAAAAAAAAAAAAAAAGCCAGTCCTTGCAAACTAGTTTATCTATCATAATTAATAAATTACTTAAAAAAAAAACGTGAATACTTGTAAACTATAAAGCACTGTACAAACAGTAGTCATCATCACTAAAAGTCACAAGTGATATGCTCCTAGTAACCTGGCCACCAGAGTAGTAATGAATTACTATTTCATTACATAAAATTAATAAATAGAAACTATAACTTTTGCCAAAAAAAAAAATCAAATATAACAAACCTGAATGAACCCCATGCAGACAGTCTATCCAGGGAAACCACCATGAAACTAAAAGACACCTTCATTACCCCAAGCCAATAATAGCAGAGATAAAGTGGAAAAGATCATGTTTGGAAGAGGTAAAAAAAAGTTAAGTAATTTACCCAAGCTTGCAAGATGATAAAGCAGCGGAGCCAAGATTCACGTAGTCTAACTCCACAGGCCACACTCTGATCCAGTACCGACGCTTAAGAAACGCGTGGGGCTAGTTACAGGCTGCATTAGCTGACAGGAGGAAATACCACCAGTCCCTACACTCCTATGCTGCTAATGGAAAGTCAAACGACACAGTCTCTTCAGGAGACAGCCTGGTATTTTCTAAGAAAGTTGAAAACATCCATACCCTATAACTTAGCGATTCCTCCCCTAGGTATGCACTCTTGAGAAACTCAGGTACATGTTTATGAGAAGACATGAACAAAAAGGTTTATAGCAGCATTCTTTGTACAACCAAGAACTGGAAAGAACCCACAGGTCCATCAACAGAAGAATGAATAAACTGTAGAACATAAAATGAAATACAATGTAGCCATAATAAGGAAAGAACTATTACAGTAACATGTACATAAATCTCACATACACATCCACAAACAAAGGCAGCAAGACCAAAAGGACACATACAACATGTTTGTACATAGTTTATACAAACTATACACTATGCATATAATAATATATTTAATATCTTATATAGTAGATATTATATACATTATAATATAATATCCAATACATTTGTATATAGTTTAAGGTGGTAAAACTGGAACTAAAAGCAAGGAAATCATCATCATAAAAGTCTGGATTATGGTTCCTCCTGGACGGGAGGGCCCTTCTCTGAGCAGTGTTATATTTCCTGACCTGGGTGGTTCTCTCGCATTACACTGTAAATTTCTGTTTGACACATTTTTTCTCTTGACTATTTTATAATTTTTTTAAATCTCTCATTTTTGGCTCAAGGAACTTCCTTAATTCTAGCCCAGAAGCCTTCCCTCATGTTCGGATAGCTGGACTATAAATACATTAGTATACATATATAAGCTTATCTCCCAATCTACAAACCAAACATTTACAGAAGTTCAAATAAATTTATCAGTCAAATTCCCCTGGAACTTTTTAAATGAGAGAAATGGTCTACATTGTAATACTTGCAACAGCTATTACTCCATGTGATGTGTGACACTGAGAAACCCAAAGTCAGTCTGTACAAAACTGCACGCTGCCAAGACCGGAGGGAGGGCCTGACGGCAATGGTACTACAACAAGAAAGCCTCTGATTTCAGACTACCTCCCAATGCCCAAAAGATGACTCCTAGGAAGCAGCCAGGGAATGTGTGACACTCATCACAACAGGGAAAACCCAGCAAGAACAGCATTGAGGGTAAAGAAAGATGAGGTCCATTTCAGCCACACTGAGTTTGAGAAGTCGAGTCAAATTCAGAGTGCCCTGTCCAATACAGAGTTGGAAGCAGGAGCCTCAAGCTCAGGAGAAACGGACAGCCTGGACCCAGAGTTCTGGATGTCATCAGCCCAAAAGTGGTTGCTGAGGTCAAGGACAGGTCCCAAGAAAATGCTGGAGAGGCAAACTATCATTTCTCACTTTTTTCGCATCCCAGTTCACACACTTTGGTTAGCTTTGGCAGTAGGGCAGAGGGTCCTAAAAGCACTACGGAGGAGTTACGTACTGTCAACTCTGTTCTTCGGACTGAGTTTCAGGTAAATATAAAATAGCATACGACACATGTTAAAGATTAAAAGCAAATACCCTTACTATTTGTAGGTAGGCCCAACTGCCTGTGGTTAGATAAAACATGCTTCTCAAGGACAAAAAAATTACTTAGAGCCATCCAACAGCAATGTTAACTCCCTGAGAGAAAAGCTTCCTGCTTAAGAAAATGTCAAGTTAGCACAGAGTTATGCAGCCAGAATAAGGTATTAAAAGGTACTTTGGAGGGGCTAGCCCCATGGCCTGGTGGTTAAGTTCAGCACACTCCACTTCAGCAGCCTGGGTTCAGTTCCAGGGCACGGACCTACACTGCTTGTCAGTGGCCATGCTGTGGTAGCATCCCACAGACAAAATAGAGGAAGACTGGCACAGGTGTTAGCTCAGGGTGAATCTTCCTCAGCAAAAAAAAAAAAAGGTACTTTAGAGACATTTAAGTAGTAAGAATTTTTGTCGATACTGTAGCTGATTGCAAAAGTCAGAAAAAACAAAGAGAATTAGTTATTACTTAGGCAAGGAGTCCTAGTGAAGGGCCCTGAAAAATCTAAGATTTTGAGCACAGTCCAGGTCTGTAAATGGGCAAATCTACTCACAAATTGACAGAAGGGAAGATCAATAAAACTGTGATTCACAAATTATATTTATCTGGAAGACTCGTAAATATCCCTAGTATTAATTAAACATGGAGTTTAGGATTGGCCAACTATCATTTTCCCTTATCTATGCTTTCCTCCAAATCTACATATCAGAATCCCATAATCATTTGTGCTTCATTTCAAATCCCTAGAGGAAAGTGGGAAAACCCTTTGCTATCCATGCACATGTTGGCTTCCTGTTTTCTTCTGCCATCTGTACAGTGTCCACATGCACGCCTGTCACTGTATCCATCTTCATCCCTAAACTCCTAGAGCACATGGACAGAAACGATCTGCATCTCTCCATAGCACAGACTGCCAAGTAGCCAGATGAGAACAAAATTAGAACTAGAGATTTAACATAAAATTATGAGGAAAAGGTTTTTCTAGTCCAATTACTTGAGGGCACAATTTATGAAATCTTCATTATAAACCACACATGATTACTCATATTTAGAGAGATTGTAAACATGTATCATTCGTTCTTCACCTGCAAAGTACTTACCACGAGTCCAATGAAAATGTTCCCCTTTTTTTTGTCTTTAACGTTTTCCTTATTCTCACAAATACAGAGAAGATAGCTCGTAGAAGTATCCGTTATTATCTCATCGACATTTACAGCATCATCCAGCTTGACTAAAGGATTCACATGTAAAAATTATTAAAGAAAAACATATACTACATTTCCATTAATATTAACTGTTTTCTCCTTTGAAATAATGGTTCGTTTTCCAGGACATTTTTGCTCTGTGCAAAAACCTTCCATACAACACTCATTCTTCTGATTTACTCTGATCTTAGTGACATGTCTTATCTTCCCTAAGATATAAGGCTCATTAGAACAGACAACTCTTATCTTCTCGCTTTCAAAGGGCCTAGGAGGTACCTCTGAGCCTGTGGAAGCCCAAACATTCACCCTCTTCTTTACTTGCATGGTGCTGTTACTTGAATTCTTAACAATCCCGTAATGTTTTTAATTCCACAAATCAAAGCATGAATACACTAGAAGGACTGTAAACTCCTTTCCTCCCTCCTAGTGCCCAGGAGCTCCCAGAGACAGGAAGAGAATTTTTAAAAGACATGAGAAACGAAAACCAAAGAAACAAGAAACATGAGAGAGAGAGAGAGAGCCAGAGAGATAGACAGAGAGAGAGCGCGAGAGCGCGTGCGTGTGCGTGCGTGCGTGCGTGTGTGTGTGTGTGTGTGTAGTGAGCCCATTAATTAAATTCTCAGGGACAAAAGCTGATTTTGGATGAAGTCAGCCTGGGAACATCCGACTTGAGCACCAGCAGATACGAGCTATGGCATCAGCAAAAGAGAGGCAGGCAGGGGTACTATTTGAGAAGCAGCCTTCAAACAAGAAACTTGAGTTCAGGCAAAAGAAAGAATAATAAAATTACCAGGTTCTTACAGCCTGAGCATCTTAGAACAACACAGAGCTGTTTACAGTTTGAGGTCCGCTCTGAGTGACGGCCATTCCCTATTCATGGTATTAATGGAACAAAACAGTCTCCAGAATGTGTGTAGAAGCTGAGCAGGACTCTAAATAAGCAGATTTGTATTAAACCATAACAGAAATATTACTTTCACAGAATTATTTAAGACCTTATCCCTACATTTTTTATTCTGAGACCTGACCCTATCCCATGGTAAATATTTTAAAATGCATGCTTATCTCACTTTCTATATAATTATTTGGTTTTTAAAAAATTGACAGAATTTTATGACTTTGCTACGGAAATCATTTTGCTTCAAGGAACTCACTGAATTTATGAATGACCACAAATTTGGGGCCAATCACTGTGTAAACAGAGGGTGTCTGCAAAGTGAGAAAGCTTACAATCCATTTTCAAAAGGATTAAAATTTTTATGAAGCTAGCAATTAATGAAGATGGCCTATCATTAGTTTTTATAAGCAGTTCACTGTGTGCTAACTTTGGAGTTTTCTTTTCTCATTTTGAACTCAGTAAGTCATTTTTTAGGTCTTGTCTTAGGAAGGTCTGGAGGAGCTCACAGGCCCCAGGTACCTAACCCCCGCCCGCACAGTCCAGGGAGAACGCGACTTCAGACCAGTGCTGGCCTGCCATCACCTGTCATCAGGCTCTCTTTCTTCTCGCTCTCAAAGTATGAGGAGCTTCCCTTTCACCATGGCATTTGAAAAACGCTTGTTTCCAGCCATCACCAACCCCTCCCTCTTCAGGAGTGCATCGACCAAAGGCCAAGGGAACTATGCCGCCTCGTCTCACCAAAAAGATACCTGTTAGAGGATAGTTTTTTTAAAATAAAACTTTGTTATTTAAAACCAAACCCTTGTAACATTTAAGAGAAAAATTCCTATTCAAAAGGATATCTTCTCCAATAAGCGTAGATTTCGTATAAAGAGCAGTCAGTTTCCGGGAAAAGAGAGAACTTTTGTTGTCCCCGATGGCCTTTAACGCTGCTGTTTCAGTTTGCTTCACAACTCCCACCTTCAACAGAAATAAGAAATATTGAGCAGGGGCCGGCCCTGTGGCCAAGTGGTTAAGTTCGCATGCTCCGCTTCAGTGGCCCAGGGTTTCGCCGGTTCGAATCCTCGGTGCAGACATGGCACCGCTCAGCAGGCCATGCTGAGGCAGCATCCCATGTGCCACAACTAGAAGGCCCCACAACTAAAATATACAACTATGTACTGGGGGCTTTGGGGAGAAAAAGGAAAAATAAAAAAATTTAAAAAAGAAATACTGACTATTAAATATGATGGAAATTTTTTTAAGAAAACATTTTATGAGATTTTAAAAAGTTAAATTTGAAACATTTAAAGCAGACATATTAGGCCACGACGTCCAGATGCAGGGCTTAAGTAAGATGCACACCAGAAGGAGCCTGTGTGGATCAATCACTAAGAAACACTACCACAGAGTTAAAAAAATTTTAGCCTAGATACTACCTAATATGTTAAAAACTGATGAAGATAGAATGCTAATAATTGACACTTTCAATTCTTCAAAATGCCCAATTCCAAAACTAATTACAGCCCACCACCTTAGAAAACATGTTCTCACTCTGTGGAGAATCCAATTCCCTTCTCCCACAAGCTGAAGCCAAAGCTGACCTTATACCCCTTTGCCACAAGGCGGCGGACGTGAACAAACAGTCTGTGGGTAGGTATGCTTGCCGTCATAAAGTTGTGATCTAAGTGGCAATAAATATTGAGCTCCCGGGCTGCAATCTGAAAAATTAAAAAAAGGAGATTATCAATAAATTTCGGTTTCAAGATTCCCTATATGGTGCTTATTCACTTTGTTAAAAATCCATCAAAGATCTGTACACTTCTCTATCTATGTATATACCAATAAAAAGTTTAAAAGACATTGCCAGTGTAGAAGCCTACAGTTTCATCTACTTTTGGCAGTTCCCATGGCCTACCCTCAGGGCCAACATCTGTATCTATAAACGACTCGGAAAAACAGACAGGCCTTCTTCTATGTCCTTAGATCTATCAAACCTTAAAGAGCTGAGCCTTCCCTGCACAAGGACTATTCAACACAGAGAGCATGAGACTGTAATGAAATAATTTGCTACATAGCACATGCAAATAAATGAAAATTTGGAGATACCTCAGAGTATTACTATCTAATACTGATAGATACTGATATCTAATTCTAATAGTACGAACCTACTTGGACAGGGGGCATCTCTGAGGCTGTGAGAAGAGAACCCTCTGGTTTGGTTAGCTAATGAATGGTGCACGCGTGCTAGGAGTGCAGAACCAGGCTGCACCACCAGACTCGCTGCTTCTTCTAGAAGGCACCATGGCTCAGATACTGCCCATTGGACCCATGGAACCCTCATGCCAACACTTTCACCCCTCCCCCTACTCGACCCATCTCTGAACTGAGTTAGTTCATCACTGCAAGGCAGGCAAACATCAGCCTTTCCTGTGGTCAAGACTGAGCTGATCACTTGACCTGGAGAGAAGCGCAGACAACAGCATTTGCTATCATGCCCTCTCCTACAGGATGCCAACTACCTATGTGTCCCTGTCCTCAGGAAATACGCTCACCCTGTTTCAAAGTCTAATTTCATAACACAGAACACAGCATGATGCCATTGAACTAGAGAATGCCACTCTCCTGCCACAATAGCATTTAGGAAACTGGAAGAAAAAAAGCTGACCAAGTCTTCACTTCCCATCCATGCAGCAGCACACGTGCCACCTCATTACTCTCTGATGACGCAGGATCCACCCAGGCCTAAAACTATGGAATCTTCACAATCATCCATGACTCCAACTAAGTATCATCAGTAATACTTTCCTAAGCTTGCCTTAAATGCTCAAAATCACTTCTAACTTTCTTACCTTGGGTCTACAGCAAGTACCCGAAATTAAACACAAACCCAACTCAGACTACGACAGCGAGATGACTGATATGTACAGAGAGACCTGTAAGACTTCAAACACCTTCTGCTGGTGGCTGGCAGAGTTAATGTGCTCTTCCACTGAGACTTAACTATGTTCCTGGCTATGAAAGTTCATAAATTAAGAGTAAACGGAGGAACTTCCATACATCTCAAAATTTTTTTCTTGCTTAAGTCTTCATTCGGAAACATAGATATTTACATGATTATTCTTTAAATGATTCATCCGGTCAACTGTCAATGGATGAAGGTACCATGGAGAATAACCAGTGGCATTACAATAGGGACCTCTCACCTCCTTCCCCACAAGTCCAGCACCCACCAAGTTTGCTTGTGTTTATTTTTAGTTTTCACTTTAAATGACATCATTTTTAAAGGGTAATTGATCACAGTAGCCTTTTCACAAGGTCAGAAAATGAAACAAAAATACTGGAAAATATTTAGGCCTGGACAAGAAAAACATGAAACAGTGTCTGAAAAAAAACAACTTACCTCTGCATCTTCCCCGAAGAATCTATACTTATATCCACATTCCACACACAAAATGGCATCTTTCTGCTGCTGCTTCATTTCAATGTATTGTAATTCTAATGGTGTGTAGATGCTTTTGGTCCGTTTGTTAGACGGCTTAGAATCGCAAGTTTTCTGTAAGTTTTCACAACCCCCAAGTGATGATAATCCAGAACAACTGACATCAAAAACTGTCTTATCCTGGCAAACAAAATATTTTTACAGTTTAAAAAAGTACTAACCATAATAAGAGTTCCCAGAGAGAGAGAGAGAATGCAAATTTGGCACAAAACTAACAATTGGTGAATCTAAGTGAAAGGTTTACAGGAGTACATAGTATATTCAGAGAAACTTTTATGTGGTTTGAAATTTTTTCAAAGTAAAAGACTAAAAAAACTATGAACCAAACTAAACTAGCATATAATTATTTAAGCAAATTTTGAAAGCATAAACATTTTAATGTTTTTTATGCTTCTTTTTAAATTTGACTTCCTTAAACCTATTGTAATTAACATTTTTCTTTTCATTATTTACTTCCAGGTATGTAAGGCACAAAGTCAGCAGGCATCAATCTGTCTCTCTCTCTGCAGTAGGGCAGAATCACTTCCAACAATCACGCTAGCAGCTAAAGCTGCAATTATTTACATTTCCAAGCACAGTCTAAAAGACAGTATAGTCCATAAATCTTTATTTCAAGAAAAAACCATGATTAGAGTTTCTGGAATGCATAAAGCACAAAGTTACATTTTCAACATTAGTATTCCTGCTATCCTTACTTTCCTGTATGAAACCATAATTAATTCCAATTCACAGCTTAGAGCAAATTTCTTGCTTATGAGACTTATTTACACGAAAAGTAAAATGAGACAGATTTTTAGGATAAATTCAACTTCTAATTAATTGTCACTGTGTCACTGCCAACATCTAAAAATTTACCAGCTACTCCTGGAATTAAAAATATGGTCTAAAAAACTAGTGACCAACAGGGGAAGAAAAGAGAAAAAAAGAAAAGTCCTATATGGCCCAGAGAGGGGAACCCCAGGCCTAGAGAAAGCCAAGAAACATGTACTTTACAGTTGCCAAATGTTTAAAAAATTCAGCCTAGCTAGGACAGCAGGTAGAGATGCAATTTATCTGAATGGTGTAACCCAGCAACCCTCCGAAGATCAACAATAACAAGACAGTGAGGTGTGGAGAGGTGTAGAAAGAAAAGTGGGTCAATATATCAGAGTGGAAAATGTATTTGCTTTTAATTTTGATGGAGATTTTCTACTTTGTTTCCACAACTTTTATGTAAAATCCCTGAATACTACATATTGAGAAACTTAACATTTTAAAAAATATATTTCCGAGGAAAAAAAGTTTGTACTTTTTTTCTCATATGGAATGAGAGTAGGCATCCAGAAAAAAGGTTTATCCAAATGGGATACTAATAAATAAGTCAATCTGAATACTTGAGTAGTAAGCAAGTTTTTTTCCCCACCATTTGGGTGGAAATACTTCTCAGATATAGTATACTCTTTTGCATATTCCCAGAGTCAGCATTCTGAACTCAATATAACTTTGTATTCAAAATTCAGGGTGATCAGAATAATAAAATTGGAATTTCAGGACCAATCAAGACTTTTGGAGTTCTTAGCCCCCACACTAATGGTCCCAGACCACTGGGCATTTAAGTTCATTCATCTTTCCCTCCATGCCGTCACATAGCTATCACTTGTAGTGATACCCATGCACTACTTCTAGGTGTCCCTTCTAACTAGTTACTTCTAATTTGCTGTGAATCAGAAATGCCAACTTGGTCATTCTATGTGTAAAGCAATGGCAAATAAGCTCTCATGAGGCCCTGGGGTAAATTCTCTGAATAATAAAGCGAGCTTCAATAAGACACACTTTTTGACCTCTGTACTTTATGACCACTATACTCAGGTGAACTGCTTCTAAGTAATAAAAGAGATTAAAAATAAGAACAAAAACACTTTTTTCCCCTGATGCCCTAAGGTAAGTAAATGTATCCGAGCCTAGCTGAGGAGTTGTTCATGGATCGGGACTTTGTAGAAGGAGTATGAACTTCTGAAAATTAGATACAAATTGTTCTTGGTCTGAGTATTTTTCTGAGGAAAGAGTCTGCAGCTTTCATCAAATTTAAATGACAAAAAAAGTGTTAAGACTATTTCCCTAATTCAGCAGTTCGCAATCATGACTACACACTAAAATGAGAGCTTTTAAATAATATCCATGCCCAGTTCTTACTGAACACCAATTAAATGTGATTCAGAGCAAAGGTTCTTGCTATGGGTAGGCTTTTAAACTTCTCCAGGTGATTCTAATTTAAAGCTGGGCTGAGAACCACTATTCTGAATTGTAGATTTCAATGATGGAGCAAGAGTTAAATGCCCTGATTTTTCAATGATGAAAAACATTAACAAATCACAAAACAGTAGAAGTAAAGAGCCATATTCACTTGGTTTACCTCTGAATTTACTTTATGTCAGCCAAGCTTTCAACTGAAAACCTCAAAACATCCATACAAGTTGTCCATCACAACCGTCCAGACTAATCACGGAAACTATAAGGAGGACTATAAGAAACTGTGCTTGTCATAATAACCAATAAAGAATATCCCCAAGTTAACGGCTCCTAATCTGGGCTGAACATGAGAATCATGTGAGAGGCTTTTGCTTTGTTTTGTTTTAATACAAACCCATTCATCCCTCCTCAAGACACAGTAAATCACAATCTTTAGGGATCTGAAAATAAAATAAAATAGAAAGCAAAAGCTCTCTCAACTAATTCAGATGACCAGCCAAGTTTGGGAACCACTGCCCTGAGTGAACCCACAGAACCAGTGGCACTCCAGAGCCTACTATTCTGGGCAGTTGGATATTCATCTATATGACTGTTACATACCTTTTGACTAGTTTGAGATTTGTAATCTTCAGAAGAAACTGCATTCTTTGCACGTAGAAGATCGATATCGTCAAAATCAGTACATTTTGGCAGAACTGCAAATCTCTCCTTAAGAGGCTCTGTCTGGACTCTGTTTTGAGGAGGGGCAGAATCGCAGCAGAATTCTTTCAATTTCTCCAGAGACTTTAAAACAATCCTGGTCCTCAGACATTTCTTTGGCTCTTTGTTAGCAAATCAGAAGAAAATATAACAATAGTATTTTGTCTTATTATGTCGATTCATAACCAGCATAGGACTGTTAAAGAGGGAGCTTCTCACAAAAGCAATGAATCTAACTATAATGTGCTAAGGAAATAAAGAACATTGGTTTCAGGGTAAAGATGGCACACTGAAACATACATCTAATTTCACTTGGTCCTGAAACCCCATTAAAACTATAGTAGGGTTTTGCTTTTTCTTTTTTTTTCTTTTGGTACAAGCCCACGAAGACAGAGAGAAAAGTAGAGATGACAACTGCAAATGAAATAGCTGAAGCTAGAAAGAAAAAAGAATGAGCAATAACCAATTTAGCAAATCTGAAAGCTAAATCCTAAGAAAACCAAGAAGCAATCTGTTTACAACACAAAATGCTTAAAAGGCTTAGAAATTAGGGCACCGGTCCCCGTAGAAATGGAATAAAGGGAGGTTCTAAAATAAAGAGGATTGGTTCAAAGCGATTTAATTCCTAGACCCCTACCCCACTCCAAGCTCCCGGGCAGCTGTCCTTCCTCCACCTCAGCAGAGGACTGGAGATTTCTCTGGAAAAGGCAAAAAGGCACAGTTGAGATGCAGCACCGTGCCTAAGCCAGAACAATGGGAATGCAGGCTTACTGTATGCTGAGAACCAGCCTCTTGTCACAAGCTCAGAACACCGGCAGCCAAAGCTCTCCCTTCCAGGCAGGAGCTGGGAAGACCCCAGATTGGGGAAACTGACCAGCTCAATGGGAAAGACCTAAAGATACTGACACCAGGGGTTCACCGAGGAAATCAGATGGCCAGCCCAGACACACCTGCTTTCCTACCTCCACAACTTTGCTGATGCTGTGCTGTCTCCCTGGAATGTCCTGGACTTCAATTTCGACACGTCAAAATTGTACTCACTCATCAAGACCCATCTCAAAGCTATTTTTCTCATGAAATTCTCCGCTAATTCCTCCAGCTTAAAATCATCTTTTCTTTCTCTGTGTTCCTATAACAAGATCATATCTCTCTATAGCACTTATCACAGCCTGCCAATTAGCAGTTATTCATAAGCAATCAATCCATAAAAGAAGGAAAACTATCCTTTACTGGATATCTACTGGATGCCAGAATACATTATTTCACCCTTTAAAGCAATACCATTAACTAGCTAGTAGTAAACATAAGGAAACTGGGACTGCCTTTATCATCCTCACCATCCGTTTTCAAGCAAAAACACTCAGGGCAAGAGTTGTGTTTTGTTCATTTCTAAAAGTTTAAAACTTTTCAGATATATACTTCTATCTTTTCTCCTGTTAAACTGATAGCTAGAAAAATGTATATTTGAATCTCTTTTCACATGTATATATTCACCTTATTTAATATTACTCTCCCCTTTTCAAATGCATACCTGAATCACTCTTCAGAAGTATAAGTTTGTATATTATACGAAGATGTCCCTCCTATGAATATTAAAAACACTTCCCCGGGATGGGGGTGAGTGCAAACCTGGGGGTTGTACTCATGTTGAAAAAGAATATCTAAAACCAAAGTGTTAAAAGCTGAGGTGAAGCAGCCAGCGACTCTTCTGCCTAGAGGACACTCCTCTCCTTTCTTCTCATCATCTATTCTTTTAAGTAAGCAGTAAAGTTCGTATTTCAAAAACTTCCATGTCTATGGCCTCATTTCCACAAACTTCGGGGTTCACTTGGCCAGATCTGGAGCACTGTGGATCTGGGGACGAGACTTAGAGTGTGTGTGGTAAGGCCCCTTGACAGCTTACTTTCATGCCCTCCTTACCACCCTTCCCCACCTCCTCCCCACTCCCACCACAGCCAAGGAGGTTTCTACCACAGAGCTCCATCCTGGAGCTGCTGTCAATTCAGAAAGGCTTACATCAGTTCAGGTCTGATCCTGGATGGAGCCCATGTCTGTCTAACCTCCCTGCAACCCTCCCACACTTCTTAAAATTTTGTTTTCCTTTTTCTGTGTGCCCAACTTTCATCCTTAGGATAGACTGACTTTCTATGTGCGCTTCTCAGCTCAAGAGTCAGGAAGGGAGGTGTCCCACCTTGTTCGTTTATGTTAAAGCCATTATGATTCCTGAACTATAAAACATAGTAAGAGAAAGAACTAACTGGTACACAGGAAAGGACCCAAAATTAGTTTTCTCTTAATGCTCCAAGGACCATCATATTTTGAATCAAAAAGAAAATTGGGGAAACATGAGCATGTTATCTGTGGGAAGGACAAAGCTTACAACACAAAGACAAAATCTTTCATTTCTTCCCTCACAGATACCTAAGAGAGGTTTTAAAACCTCAAAAGGCCCGGGGGGTGGGGGGTGGGAGGAAGCCTACTCAAGTGAAAAAGCCCAAGAGCTACAAAACCCTTATACCTGAGGAGAGATATAAGCATGGGCCCCAGTCCCTCCATTGGGCCTTAAGAAGGAACTTGTAACCACTGTGAAAACCTGGCTCTCGGAAAACTGAGCGCCCAAACACACCTTACAAACCTCCATCTTCTGCTCCTGGGCTTAAAGCCTCACTTGTACCACGTACCAGCTTCAAATCTGCATCTCTGAAGGTGCCGTGAAATGGACTATCAAACTGCCACAATACGATGTTATGCCTTGGCAGCATCATCACTAAAGTCTCTGAGCCCTTAGGAGGACACACCATAGAAATAAGGCCACTGGTTGCTGTCCCAATGACATTACATGGACCCAAAACTCCTCCCTAGGAATATTTCACCAAAATTAAGTCCCTCACTGTTTAAGCCTTCATTTTTTGTGTCCCGTAAATGGAAATACATCATAGCTACTTTCTCTCTCCAGAATAAGCCTAGGGTATGAAGGATCAATGAGGAAGAAGAATTATCATATTTTTAATCAAGAATCTTTTAGAAGGAGGCATGGAGTAGATGCTAAAATGCAAATATGTGTCACTATAAACAGATTTATTTTAATTTGTAAAGCAATGTGTTTTATAGTTACAACAATTCGCCATCTTAAAAAAGCGAAAGAAGAAAAATCCTTGAAGCGTTACAAAGATAAGTCTGTTGCATTAAATACACTGTTCAGGCAAAACTAATCTCCGTTGTTAGAAGTCAGGATAGTGGTAATCCCTGGGGTCGGGGGGAGGTTGTGAGTGGGAGGGGGGATAGAGAAGTTTCGGGGGTCCTAGTAACATGGTTTCTTGATCGAAGTGATGGTTACACAGGTGAATTCAGTTTGTGAAAATTTATCAAGCTTATGATTCTCTATATATGTTAAACATCAGTAAAGAATTAAAAACAACAACAACAAATCAATTTTCCTCAATCTCAGAGTCTCAAGAATTGCCTGTTTGGAAAGAGAACCTCCAGCAGATGTTTTTGAGAGTTTCAGTTCAAAAGAAGACATTTAAACTTAGGCAGATAAGAATAAGATACTAGCCAAAGAGGTCAGGGTCTTAAAATGAAAAACAAATATAAGAGGCAGTTTCAAATCTTGCCTAATTGCAGAAACCCAAGGAAGGCACAGAACTTCCCTCTTCTTTAGTAAGAGACTTATTTTTTAATCTCATTGTCCTTATTTTTAAAGATTCATTCCAAATTTGGGCATGTTGTTTTGAACTGCAAAAGGTAATTTTTTTCTTAAAAGTATAAAATGAAAATGGAAAATTCATGGGATAAAATTTTGTGTTTCACCCTGTTTAATAAGCACAGTCATTGGAGAATACAAATTGGGAATATGGAGAATGGCATATTTGATTCCATGAATGAATCTGATTTCTTCACTAAAATGAAGGAGCCTTTAGCTTTAGGATATGAACTGCAGTGTGTACTAATTATAAATACTGACTGGTGTTGTCTATAAAACGGTCCTAGGAGGACAAAAAACTGGAAACCATATGAATTTAAGGCAAATTTCCATGTGAACTTTTTGGGTATGGTTTAAAGGTACAATATGCAATACATTTTCCCAGGTTTTTTTAAAATTGTGCTTTATTTTTATATACTCTGGCTATATTTTACAAATCCTTATTGACTTTGGAAAGCCTGAATATATACAGCATTAAGATAATGGATATCTGCACTTATCAAAATGCTTCTAGATAGAGTTCTAATATGTTACTTTGTAATTAAAATAAGAATATTAATAACACGTCAGGTCTGACTTTTGACCTTGTGAACTAAGACAGCCAAACCTATATACATCCCATCCGATACGCTCTTTCTACAATGTGATGCTGACACTCCTGTATGGAGAGGTGGCTCTTGAGCCTAGGCAGGCCTTTGTAACTAACCCGACCAACAGAGTATGACAGAGGAGACACTATGTGACTTCCAAAACTAGATCATAAAAGGCAACACAGCATCTGTCTGGCTCTCTCTCAGGGTGCTCATCCTTGGCACCCAGCCACCATGTCATGAGGAAGCTCAAACTAGCCCACACAGAGAGACCAGTGGTGTGCTGGAGCCAACTCATATTGGCTCTTGGGAGGCAACTGTTAAATCCTCGAGAATTTTGTGAACCAGTTGTCAAAAACAGCCATTGTTAAAAATTAGCTAATGTAAACTTACAATTAATTATACTAAAAATAAAGGTAATAAATACTCAAACCTAATCACTTCCTAAAACTTTTCCCACATTTTACTATTATCTATGTTCCAAAGGTTATTAATGTGTATTGTCTGTATATGGTGGAAATACCATATAATGGAGCTACTGCTATTATGCGGCCCTTCCCAACTCTAGAAAAGTCAAGCCTCAGGATTAGAGCTACTCTAGACCTTCTTTTCCAAAGTTTAAAAACAATCCTTACAAAGATCACACCGATCCACGAGGATTTTAATTGCTTTTCAGAATGAAGTCCAACATTCTTTAAAAATACACAAAACTGAGCAAACAACAACACAGAATTCAAAATATCTATGATCCAAAAAGTTAACTACTACACATGCAAAAAGTAGGAAAAATGAGTCAAGGGATACAGACCCAGAAAAGACAGAGATGACAGAATTATCACATAAGGACAAGAAAACAGATACTATAAATATGCTCCACAAAATCAAGAATGTAAAGGAGAACACGAACACAAAGAGGAGAAAAATCAAAGATTTTTTTTTTTCGGTAACAGCTTTACTGAGATATAATTCACATAGGGAAATTGGAGATTTTTAAAAAGAACAAAATACAACCTCTAGAGATGAAAATACAATATCTGAAAGGAATATTTCACTGAATGAGATTTATGGCAAATTAGACATTACAGAAAAAAAAGAAATCACTGAACTTGAAAACGTAGCAGGAGAATGGATGGAAAATGAAGTACAAGGAGAAATAAGACTGGAAAACAAATGAAAAGAGCTTCAGTGATTTGAGGCATAATGTCAAGTAACCTGGGATCCCTGTTAATAAACTCCCAGCAGAAGAGGGAGGGAGGAGACAGAAAAGATATTTGAGGAAATAACACCCCCCAAAAATTTTCCAGATTTGATGAAAATTATAAACCCATGGACCCAAGAAGCTTTAAATGAACTCCGAACAAAATTTTAAAAAAGAAAGAAAAAATTTTTAAAATACTAGACTAAGGCCCATCAAAACCAAATGTGTGCAATCCAGTGATAAAAAGAAAATCTTAAAAGCAAAGGCAAAAAAGATATATTAGGGAAATCAACATCCTATAATTTAAAAACACAAAAAAAAACACCTGATGACACATATGCTAAAGATTAAGAACATTTGAAGGAATACTGTGACTCCCTTTCTCCTCAAATATATGACTTTTCCAACGTGTGCTTTACCTAGGTTACTGCAACTTCTCTTATTCTAGAAATGCATCTTTGAATCTCTTTTCAAATGTATGTTTTACCTTGTTTATTATCATTCCCTTTAATATTCAAACACATACTTAAATCGCTTTTCAGATGCATAGTTTCCTTGTGAATATAAAAGCTTCCTTCCTCTGTGGATCCCAGGTATAAAAAAGAACTTGTAAATTGAAGAGTCAAGACCTGAGGTGGAGCCATACAATGGGATACTATTCAGCAATAAAAAGGAATGAAGTACTTCAGAATAGTCAAAACCACGGACAGAAAGTAGAACGGTGGCTGCCAGGGGTTGAAGAGGTGGAATGGGAGTTATTGTAATGAGTGCAGAGCTTCAGCTTTGCAAGATGAAAAGAGCTCGAGAGACGGATGGTGGTGACGGCTGCACAACAAAATGAATGTTCTTAATACCACAGAACATACCCTTAAAAATGCTTAAGACGGTAAATTTTACATTATGTGTATTTTACCACAATAAAAAAAAATCAACCCAAATTTTTTTAAAAAAGGAAGGAGGTACTGATACATGCTGCAACATGGACGAACCTTGGAAACATTACACCAAGTGAAAGAAACCAGAAAAAAAGGCCACATATTGTGTGATTCTATTTATATGAAATGTTCAGAATAGGCAAATCTATAGACACGAAGTAGGTTTGTGGTTGCCTAGGGCTGGGGGCGTGCCGGGGGAAATAGGGGAAGTGACTGTGAATGGGTACAAGGTTTATTTTTGGGATGATGAAAATGTTCTGAAATTGACTTTAATAACAATGGTTGCACAAATCAGTGAACATACTAAAAGTCATTGAATTGTACCTGCTAAATGGGTGAATTGTATGGTATGTGAATTATATCTTAATAATTCTGCTATTAAAAAAAAAACTGAGGTGGAGCAAGTCACCAGCTCCTGACTCATGGATGCTCCTCTCCCTTGTTACTGAGTGTCATTTTTAACAAGTAACAAAGGTTTTATTTCAAAACATTCCAAGTCTGTTGCCATATTTCCACAACTCTCACCTCAGCTCTCTTGTGTGGCCTCGGGTAAGTTACTTAACTGTGGTAACCCTCAATTCTCCTCATCTATCACCCACCTCTTCCTCCACAGGAGGACAAGGTTGTTGGGGAGAATAAATGAGCTACGAAAGCCTCAAGAACAATGGCAGGCATACAGTGGGTGCCCAATAACTGCTTGGAGAATTGACTGAAAAACTGAACAGATCAGGTCTATGTAGAGTACTGAATTTAAAAAGCTAAACAGCCCCAGAAAATGTAACATTAATACACGGTAAATAATTCTGTCAAGTCATGCCTCCTTCAGAAAGGAGGAGGGAAAGGGTATTTTCAGCTTTATCTTTCTCTTTAGCCATGCATCTCCATTTCTATAGTTATTTCATACTAAGGCTTTCCTGTTGACCCTAAATCCAAATTTTACGTTTTGAGGAAGGAGAGATATTCTACATACTTGATCCAATGAACCAGATTGGCTTTTTTGTTTTTTGTTTTTGTCTCATTCTCTTTATCTAATTTCCCGGGGCTAATAAAGAAAGAAGCATTTTCTGTCTTCCCTTATCACAAATTCTCCGAGACCAAAAACTAGAAGAAAATCTGCTCAGCCATCCGCATCCACCCACCTCTAGCAGGCCAGGGCTCAGGAATGGTGGCTTAGCCAAAGCCTTCTAGCAGAAAGAGCAGCTCCGTGACGAAAGAGGACAGGAAGATCTGCATGGCCTAACACTGAACATCGTTCAAAATGCTCTGCTAAGTGGGAAAGGAGAGCTGCAAAGCAGTAAATGTAACACAATGCAATTTATATTATTTTTAGTTAACTAATTCGTGGGTCTATTGCGTACATATATATGTATATAAATAGAAAACCCGGAAGAATATACAATAGCCCCAAAAATCAGCAGTAGGCTTGCCTGAAAGGGAGGGATTATGAGGTCTTTCACTGTGTACCTTCTACATTTCCGTATTGCTTGAAATTTTTCTAACAAGAATGTTTTACTTTTATAATCTGGACAAAAATTAGCTAGAGAGACTAAAAGAGAAACTGGCACAACTCCAGCTCTTACCTCCACCCCCCCGACCTCCTACCCACACCACCACTTATGGAGAGGCCCTCTACCCAAGCACAATGGGGACCTCTCTCTACAAAGGAAAAGAGGCACAACTCTCCAACAGCCTCCTCTGCTTCTGGAGAATGAAAGGATATCAGAGCCCTGACTGGTGAGAATGAAGAACCGCGGCCACAGAACTCACCAGGATTTCCAGACTTGACTAAATCACTCTCTCCTTCCTTCTCTTGAACTTTCTTTGCTTTCTTTTTAACAGGCCCATCATTCTCCAGTGGTCTCTTTTTACTTCTGTCAGTTTCTGCAACCTATATCAGGAAGGTTAGAAAATGATGTGTTATCTCTAATCTCAAAACCTGATGTATGCAAAATAACTTAAACCTTATTTCTGAATGACAACCAGGGCCTTGCTATGCACCCTTCATAGAATCATCCACATTGAGCTCTGGGAAGACATATGGGTGAACTGTTTTTACCATCATTAAAGACAAGGTGGAGACTGGCAGGTCATTAGCCCCAGCACCTCAACCCCTGCTAGAATTAACGAGAACCAACACTCCTCCCTTTCTATACCCAATCAGCCTTCACGGGGCTGGCCAGGTGCACAGCGGTTAAGTTCACACATTCCACTTTGGTGGCCTGGGGTTCGCCAGTCCGGAGCCTGGGTGTGGAGCTATGCACTGCTTATCAAGCCATGCTGTGGCAGGCATCTCACATATAAAGTAGAGGAAGATGGGCACGTGGATAAAGAAGATGTGGTATATATACACAATGGAATACTACTCAGCCATAAAAAAAGACGAAATTGGCCCATTCACAACAACGTGGATGGACCTCGAGGGCATTATGTTAAGCGAAATAAGTCAGTCAGAGAAAGACGAACTCTATATGACTCCACTCATAGGTGGAAATTAGTATATTGAGAAGGAGATCTGATCGGTGGTTACCAGGGAAAAGGGGGGGTGGGGGGAGGGTACGGAGGGGGAAGTGGTGTACCCACAACATAACTAACAAAAATGTACAACTGAAATCTCACAAGGTTGTAATCTATCATAACATTAATTAAAAAAAAAAAAAAAAAAAAGATGGGCACGGATGTTAGCGCAGGGCCAGTCTTTCTGGGCAAAAAGAGGAGAATTGGCGTCAGATGTTAGCTCAGGGCTAATCTTCCTCAACAAAAAGAAAAATCAGCCTTCACCAAGTCTCATACTATAGAACTTGAATTACCCTACTTACATATGTTAAATAAAATACCTTTAAGAAAAAAACTAATATTTATTTAGAAAAGATAAAATTAGATAATAAAAGAACAGAATCATTTCTCAAATGTTAATTGTAATTTATCTCTATGTTCACCACTGAAGATGCCACAAGATTATGAACCACCTGTTGGCAGGAAATCTGTCAAAAATCCTTCAGCAAATATCCTCTAAATGGTGGGTGTAAAATAAAATCTTGGTGAATTCATGAAAATGCAAACTATCGTCAAAAAAAAAAAAGACAAGAGAGGAGCAATCACTGCATGGAAGAAATGTAAACGAAGGGAACAAGATTTTGAAGCAGCCAAGCTGTGAGCCACATTAAAACTTGGCAGGGTGGCTAAAAGCCAGTCTGCCAGCCCCTTCCACAGCCTCATTCTGAGAAATTCTGCACCACGGAGTCCAGAGAGGGAGCACCCTTAGACTTTCCCCCGTGGCAATGTCTCTGGTAAGAAGAAAACAAACAAAAAAAACCACTTATTTTACTCAGTTGAAGGGTGGCAAGCAACAGGAAGGATCCAATGACCAAGCATCACATCTGTACCATCTTAAGAAACTTTA
Organism: Equus quagga; assembly: GCF_021613505.1. NCBI lineage: Eukaryota > Metazoa > Chordata > Mammalia > Perissodactyla > Equidae > Equus > Equus quagga. The sequence continues at coordinate 126,916,169 of NC_060273.1, forward strand.
CCCACCCAAACTGTGTATTAGACTTTATGATCTGAAGTGTGAGGGTGTAATCACTGGGGAGCTCACAACATGACTGCTTTTACCCATAGTCGCTTGGAATATTCAGCAAGCTGCTGTTGCAGCCTTAAAGACTAGAGATTTAACGGCAGTTTTCTAGTCACCCAACCAAACACATGTAAAGCTCCTCTTGAACCCTCAATCCAGAAAAAAAAAAAAGAGGAGGGAGAACAGAGGTTACAAGACGCATCCTTTGCCCACAAGCCCCTATCCTCATCACAATGAGAGTCAGGAGACCTGAGTTTCCGTCTCAGGTCTGCCATTAAGAACCTGTATGATCTTAGCCTCAAGTCTTTTACCCCAAATGGAAACTAAAGTCTTGGAATTACAATATTCAGCCGCCCAGGCTTTTCCCTCCTTCTCCTTCCCGAGCCCCGCCCCTTTCTCATCTGGCCGCGTCCTCTCGCCGATTCTCGCGAACACTCTCCGCCTCCTCCCGCTCCACTCACAAGCCCCGCCCCCTCGCCCCGATGGCCCCGCCCCGACCTGGACCAAACTCACCAACTGTGGCGGCAACGGAGGCGGGAAAGAGGACGCTAGGGGCGCTGCGGCATCGGAGTCAGGGTCCGCCTTCTCGGCAGCCCCCGGGGGAGAGGAGGTGGACTTCAGGCTTCCCGCAGACTGGAAGAATCTGCTCAAAACCGCCTGCCTTGCCGGGGCTGGGCCGGCAGCAGCGGCGCCGCCAGCGGCAGGCTTCCGGCGCGACATCGCGGGGCCAGGAGTGACAGCCCAGGGGCAGGCCCGAGCCGGGAGCGCGAACCCGCGGCCGCAGGTCCCGGGCGTCTGCGGGCGCGAGCACGTCGCGACCCTGCGGTGCGCCGGGGCAGGAGGCGGGGCGGGGGCGGGATCTCGCCTGCACAAATCGGGCCGAGGGGCGTGGTGGCCGCTATTTGGCGCCACACTTGACCGGGAATCCAGGTGTAGCGAGCGAGCTCGAAAGTGTTTGCTGCCGCTGTCATGGTTCGTCCGCTAAATTGCATCGTCGCCGTGTCGCAGAATATGGGCATCGGCAAGAATGGGGACCTGCCGTGGCCCCCACTCAGGTACCTGCTGGGCCGGGGAGGGTTGGGTGTGCGGGGTTCGAAGCTGGCGCAAGATGCCCTTGACCCGGGTGCCCGGGCGGGGCCGCGCCGGGCCGACTGGCAGCGGGAGGATGGGGCCGGGCTTGCGACATGAACTCACCGGGCCTGGGCCTCCTTCTGTGTCAGGAACCGAGAGGCCAAGTTACTGATTTCCGTCCCGCTCCTGCTGCCCTGCGAGGCCTTTCCCCTCGCGCCCGCCCCAGAGCAAAGTCCCGGTCCTGGAGAAGCCACCCCCACCCCGGGCACCATGTGTCCGGCGTGGGTACCGTTCTGAGTAACGCTGTGTTTCTCTAACTTGTAGGAATGAATTCAAGTATTTCCAAAGAATGACCACAGCCTCTTCAGTAGAAGGTAATATGGGATTTTTAAGTGATAGAGGTTCGCCAACAGTCTTGCTGGAGTAAGCTTACCAGTGCAAATTTTACTTAAATCAAAAGTCTTCCCTGTTAATCTGGGACCGTTTCTCTTACCATCGATCTGTATGCAGTTCCCAAGGTTCATTAAACATCTTTTTTTTTTTTTCAGTCTCTACGTTTTTAGTTGTTTTTGAATTTTACTAATAGTACCTTATCCTGAACACTTCCTTTCTTTTTCTTTATTGAGTTCATAATAGTTTACATTATTTCTTGACTGTCACCGCATAAGGGCTCCCCTTCACCCCTATGCCCACCCCCCACCCTCCTTCCCCTGGTAACCACTGACTGTTTTCTTTGTCCATGTGTTTGTTTATATTCCACATATGAGTAAAATCATATGGTGTTTGTCTTTCTCAGTCTGGCTTATTTTGCTTAGCATGATGCCCTCCAGGTCCTTCCATGTTGTTGTAAATGGGATGATTTTGTCTTTTGTTATGTCTGAGTGGTATTCCGTTGTATATATGCCACATCTTCTTTATCCAGTCATCAGTGGATGGGCAGTTGGATTGTTACCATGTCTTGGCTAATGTGAAAAGTGCTGCAATGAACATAGGGGTGCACAGGACTCTTTGGATTGTTGATTTCAAGTTCTTTGGATAAATACCCAAGTAGTGGGACAGCTGGATCATATAGTATTTCTGTTTTTAATTTTTTGAGAAATCTCCATACTGTTTTCCATAGTGGCTGCACCAGTTTGCATTCCCACCAGCAGTGAATGAGAGTTCCCTTTTCTCCACAACCTCTCCAACATTTGCTATTTTTGTCTTAGTGATTATAGCCATTTAACAGGTGTAAGGTGGTATTTTAGTTGAGTTTTGATTTGCATTTCCCTGATGATTAGTGAGGTTGAACATCTTCTCGTGTATTTACTGGCCATCTGTATATGTTCTTTGGAAAAATGTCTGTTCATATCCTCTGCCCATTTTTTGGTCGGGCTTCGTTTTTTTGTTGTTCAGTTGTGTGAGTTCCTTACATATTATGGAGATTAACCCCTTGTCAGAAATATGATTTGCAAATATTTTCACCCAGTTGATGGGTTGTCTCTTTGTTTTGATCCTAGTTTCTTTTCCTTGCATATGCTCTGTAGTCTGATGAACTCCCACTTGTTTATTTTTCCTTTTGTTTCCCTTGTCTGAGAAAACATGGTATTCGAAAAGATCCTTTTTAGTTCAATGTCAAAGAGTGTAGTACCTATATTATCTTCCAGGAGTTTTATGGTTTCAGGACTTATCTTCAAGTCTTTGATCCATTTTGAGTTTATCTTTGTGTATGGCATGAGATAATAGTCTACTTTCATTCTTTTGCATGTGGGCTGTCCAGTTTTCCCAACACCATTTATTGAAGAGACTATCTTTTCTCCATTGTAAGTTCTTGGCACCTTTGTCGAAGATTATTTGTCTGTAGTTCTGCGGTTTTATTTCTAGACTTTCAGTTCTGTTCCATTGATCTGTGTGCCTGTTTTTGTACCAGTACCATGCTGTTTTGATCACTATGACCTTGTAGTACATTTTGAAGTCACGGATTGTGATTCCTCCAGCTTTGTTCGTTTTTCTCAGGATTGCCTTAGCAATTCAAGGTCTTTGGTCACCCCATATGAATTTTAGGATTCTTTGTTCTATTGCCATGAAGAATGTCATTGGGATTCTGATTGGAATTGCACTGAATCTGTAGATTGCTTTGGGTAGTATGGACATTTTAACTATGTTTATTCTTCCAATCCATGTGCATGGAATCTCTTTCCATCTCTTTATGTCATTATCAATTTCATTCAGTCATGTCTTATAGTTTTCATTGTATAAGTCCTTCACCTCCTTGGTTAAATTTATTCCTAGGTACTTTATTCTTTTTGTTGTGATTGTAAATGGAATTGTATTCTTCAGTTCTCTTTCTGTAAGTTCGTTATTGGAGTATAGAAAAGCAACTGATTTTTGTAAGTTGATTTTGTACCCTGCAACTTTACTGTAGTTGTTAATTATTTCTGTTAGTTTTTCCATGGATTCTTTGCAGTTTTCTGTATATAAGATCATGTCGTCTGCAAACAGCAAGAGTTTTATTTCTTCACTCCCAATTTGGATTCCTTTTATTCCTTTCTCTTGCCTAATTGCTCTGGCCAAAACCTCCTGTACTATGTTGAATAAGAGAGGTGGTAGTGGAAATCCTTGTCTTCTTCCTGTTCTCAGGGGGGTGGCGTTCAGTTTTTGCCCATTGAGTATGATGTTAGCTGTGGGTTTGTCATATGTGGCCTTTATTATGTTGAGGTAATTTCCTTCTATCCCCATGTTGTTAAGAGTTTTTGTCGTAAATGGCTATTGGATCTTGTCAAATGCTTTCACTGCATCTATTGAGATGATCATGTGGTTTTTATTCCTCAATTTGTTGATGTGGTGTATCACATTTATTGATTTGCAGATGGTGAACCATCCCTGTGTCCTGGTATAAATCCCACTTGATCATGATGTATGAACCTTTTGATGAATTGCTGAATTCGGGTTGCCAAGATTTTGGTGAGGATTTTTGCCTCTGTGTTTATCAGCAATATTGGCCTGTAGTTGTCCTTTTTTGTGTTGTCCTTATCAGGCTTTGGTATCAGAGTGATGTTGGCCTCCTAGAATATGTTAAGTAGTATTCCATATTCCCTAATATTTTGGAATAGCTTGAGAAGGAGAGGTGTTAAAACCTGTCTGAAAGTTTGGTAGAATTCCCCAGGGAAGCCATCTGGTCCTGAGCTTTTATTCTTTGCAATGCTTTTGATTACTGTTTGAATCTCTTGCCTTGTGATTGGTCTATTCAGATTATCTGTTTCTTCTTGATTCAGCTTTGGGAGGTTGTAAGAGTCTAAGAATTTATCCATTTCCTCTAGATTATCCATTTAGTTGGCATATAGTTTTTGGTAGTATTCTCCTATAATCCATTGTATTTCTGTGGTGTCTGTTGTTTCTCCTCTTTCATTTCTGATTTTGTTTATCTGAGCTTTCTCTCTTTTTTTCTTTGTGAGTCTGCATAGAGATTTGTCAATTTTATTTATCTTCTCAAAGAACCAGCTCTTTGTTTCATTCATCCTTTCTACTACCTTTTTTGTTTCAATAGTATTTATTTCTGCTCTGATTTTTATTATTTCTCTCCTTCTGCTGTCTTTGGGCTTTGTTTGTTCTTCTTTTTCTAATTCACTTAGTTGTAATTTGAGATTGGTTATTTGAGATTTTTCTTGTTTGTTAAGATGTGCCTGTATTGTGATGAAATTTCCCTCGTGATACGGCTTTTGCTGCATCCCATGCTTTCTTCAGTAATCCATGGCTTGTTCAATAGTTTGTTCTTTAGTCTCCACATCTTTGTCCCTTTCTCAGTTTTTTTCTTGTAATTAATTTCTAGCTTTATAGCATTGTGATCAGAAAAGATGCTTGTTATTATTTCAATTTTCTTAAATTTATTGAGGCTTGCCTCGTTTCCCAACATGTGGTCTATCCTTGAGAATGTTCCATGCACACTTGAGAAGAATGTGTATTCTGCTGTTTTTGGATGGAGTGTTGTATGTTATGTCTATTAAGTCCAACTGGTTTAGCTTTTCATTTAATTCCCCTGTTCCTTGTTGATTTTCTGTCTGGATGATCTATCCATTGATGTGAGTGGAGTGTTGAGGTCCCCTACTATTATTGTGTTATTATTAATATATTCTTTTAGGTTTGTTAATAGTTGCTTTATGAACTTTGGTGCTCCTGTGTTGGGTGCATAGATATTTATAAGTGTGTCTTCTTGATGGAGTGTCCCTTTGATCATTATATACTGCCCGTCTTTGTCTCTCTTTACCTGTCTTATCTTGAAGTCTACTTTGTCTGATATAAGTGTTCCAGCACCTGCTTTCTTTTGTTCACCGTTAGCTTGGATTGTTGTCTTCCATCCCTTCACTCTGAGCCTGTGTTTGTCATTGGAGGTGAGGTGTGTTTCCTGGAGGCAGCATATTGTTGGGTCTTGTTCTTTAATCCATCTCACCACTCTGTGTCTCTTTATTGGAGAATTCAATCCATTTATGTTTAGGGTGATTATTGATGTATGAGGGCGTAACACTGTCATTTTATCACTCATTTTCTGGTTCTCCTACGTTTCCTTTATTTTTCCTATGTGTTTTGATCTACCCATTGAATTATGTGGTTTTTTTATGATGTGTTTCTTTGTTTTCTCCTTATTTATTATTATTATTTGTTTAATCTTTTTTTTTTTTTTTTGAGGAAGATTAGCCCTTAGCTAACTACTGCCAATCCTCCTCTTTTTGCTGAGGAAGACTGGCCCTGAGCTAACATTCATGCCCGTCTTCCTCTACCTTATATGTGGGATGCCTACCACAGCATGGCTTTTGCCAAGCGGTGCCATGTCCACACCCAGGATCGGAACCGGCAAACCTCAGGCCGCCGAGAAACGAAACGTGCACACTTAACCGCTGCACCACTGGGCTGGCCCCCTCTCCTTATTTATTATTTGTGTCTCTGTTCTACTTTTTTGTTTAGTGTTTACCATGAGGTTTGTATTCAGAATCTTGTGTATAAGAGAGTCCATTTTCTCGTGGCCTTGTATTTCCTTAGTCTAAACCAATTCAGTCCCTGCCTCCTCCCCTCCTAAGTTGTTTTTCTCACATCTTATTCCATCTTGTGTGTGAGTTTGTGGTTAAAATGACAAGATTGTCTCTGTTTATGGTGTTTTTCTTCCCTTTATCTTTAATGCTTTACTTGAGTATTTGCTGTGCTGTTCTCATTCTGTCTACCTATTTATCTCCTTGTTCCATGATTTGTGACCCCTTTCTCCCCCTTTTTTTTTTTCAGATATGAGGGCTTTCTTGAGGATTTCTTTGAGGGGGGAGGTGTCACATGGCTGTGAACTCCCTTAGCTTTTGTTTGTGTGGGAAAGTTTTTATTTCTCCATCGTATCTGAAGGACATTTTTGCTGGATAGTTTTCTTGGCTGAAAATTTTTGTCTTTTAAAGATTTGAATATGTCGTTCCATTCTCTCCTAGCTTGCAATGTTTCTGCAGAGAAATCTGCCGAAAGCCTGATAGGGGTTTCTTTGTGGGTTATTTTCTTCTGACTTGCCGCCCTTAGTATTCTTCCTTTGTCATTCATTTTTGCCAGTTTTACTACTATATGCCTTGCAGTAGGTCTTTTTACATTGACATATCTAAGAGATCTGGAAGCTTCTTCCACTCGGATTTCCCTCTCTTTCCCTAGGTTTGGGAAGTTCTCTGCTATTTCTTTGAACATGCTTTCTGCTCCATTCTTCTTTTCTCCTTCTAGAATACCTATAATTCTTATGTTGTATTTCCTAATTGAGTAGGATATTTCTCAGAGACCTTCTTCATTCTTTTTAGTCTTAATTCTCTCTCCTCCTCTGTCTGGAGCACTTCAACATGTCTATATTCGATTATGCTGATACACTCCTCTATGATGTCCACTTGAGCGTTCAGGGAATCCATATTTTGTTTCATCTCTTCCATTGTGTTTTTCATGTCTAGTATTTCTGATTGATTCTTCTTTATAGTTTCAATCTCTTTTGTGAAGTAGCTCCTGAACTTGTTGAATTGTTTCTCTACATTCTCTTTTACCTCATTGAGTTTTTTGATCATGGCTATTTTGAATTCACTGTCATTTAGACTACATATTTCTGTGTCCTCAGGACTGAATTCTGGGTACTTGTCATTTTCTCTCTGTTCTGAAGATTTGATATAATTTTTGATATTGCTAGAGGAGGTGGCTCAGATGTTACACATCCTGATATTATTTGGTTGCAGTTATCACCTATCGCCATTGGGTGGGGGTCAAGAGCTGCATATTCTGAGCCCACAGACAGTGGAGCATTCATGGGGCGGGTGGGGGAAGGGCACTTTCTCCTGCATGCTCTCCAGGCTCTCCCCCTCTGCTCTCGTTATGTGCTCTCCTGAGGTGTTGGCTTGATGAGGTCACCCCCCACAAAGCTCTTGCCCCAGTAGAGATCTTCCCTTTAGGCTGCATGAGCCCTCATGGGTCCTTGAAGTTCCCGCAAACGACCGTCCCCTCCCGTGTTCCTTCCCTTATGGAGCCTCCCATGGCAGCAATAACAGTCTTTAGGGGAAGGAGTGAAGTTCTCTCTTACCCCATTCCAGCTCCTCCAAGCAGGGCTCCAGCCTCTCCACCCTCTGTCGTATGGCTGCATGTCTCTCCATTTCTGTGTTGTGTTTGGATGTCCTCTGTTGGAGTATGGATGTCCCTGTTCATTGTATGTTGGAGGGGAGAGAATCCCAGGCAAGTTCACTCAGCCGTGATGCTGATGTTCTTTTTTTTTTTTTAAGTCCTTTGAAATTTTATGTGGGTACGTGTACAATTTAGGTATTGGGCAAAATTGGCAGCTAGTGAGAGGCTTCCGTGGAGGAGGCCTTAGGAGTAGCTGCTGGAAGTGAGGAGGGCATACAAGTCCAAAAACGGTTATGTGATCCTGGGTTTGGAGACCAGGAGTTTCAAGGAGACGCAGGAAGGCATCAAGGATGAACTCCCAGATTTCAGTGTGAGAGCCTGGGTGACATGTGGAGAATAGTGTGCCGTTGTAATGATGACAGTTTTGAGGTACCTGTAGGATATCCAGGATAATTTCAGACACAGGGAACCAGGTGAATTGATCCACTGGACAGAAGAGGATAACCAAAGAAAAGAATATGGGGGTGGGAGTACCCCATTTAAAACCTAAGAGACATATGTGTTTGATCACAGGAGAAAGAATAGCCCAGTGAACAGGGAAATAATAAGTCAGGAAGGAGCAGGTGCTGCGTAACTTTAACAGGTCAGATGCCAGGTCCTTGGATTTGGTGCTTAGGTCACTGGTGCCAAAGATAAGATGGCAAGAGCTTGAAGCTAAAGAATCGATGTGAACCACTCTCAGGAATCCTAAATATGGTCTGGTAATAGGAAGAACATCCGATGCTTGGCCCGTTTGCTGGTTTTCAGTAACTACAATAGTCTCCACTTATCCATGGGGTGTATGTTCTAAGACCCCCAGTGGACACCTGAACCCTATATGTACTATGTTTTTTCCTATACATACATACCTGTGATAAAGTTTAATTTATAAATTAGGTATAGTAAGAGATTAACAGCAATAACTAATAATAAAATAGAACAATTATAACAATCTATTGTAGTAGAAGTTACCATAGATCTTAGCAACCTCAGCATAATTTTCTTTTCTTTCCTCATTAAGTCAAGAACTGTCACCTTTTCACTTAAAGGAAGACTTTTACAGCTTCTCTTCAGCATATGTGAATTGCCAGCTTCACTACTCTTGTGCTTTGGGGCCATAATTAAGTAAAACAAGGGTTCCTTGAACACAAGCACTGCGATACTGCGACACTCAATCTAATAACCCAGACAGCTACCAAGTGACTAACCAGAGGGTAGTGGACACAGTGTGGATCCGGTGGACAAAAGGATGATTGATGTCTCCTGCAGGATGGCGCAGGAGTGCTCAAGATTTCATACACTAGTCAGAAGGGGGTATGATTTAGAATTTTTGAATTGTTTATTTCTGGAATTTTCCATTTAATATTTTTGTACCACACTTGACCTCCAGTAACTGAAACCGCAGATAATGGGGGACTACTGTACAGTATTTCTTGGGTGAATGAATGAAAGGGTACCAAGGGATTCTTGGCTTTTTTTTTTAGTGTCTGTCTATGTTCTTCCCTCATAATCTCCACCTTAGCTGTTAGGCCAGGTCTGTACCATTCTCTCATCAGAATTCCTCACCTGTTGACATTCTTTTTAATAGTTGCGTCTCCTTATTGCTCACCTAAAGGTCTGTCCTTGAAAGTGCTGTGAATATTGTATAGGGGTACTGTAAATTCTTTAATTCTTGGAGGAAAAAATTTTTACCAACATTTGGAGTAATATTTGGTTATGAGTAGTGAAGCAAAATATGGAAATATGCTTAGTCTTACTATTTATAGTTTGTAAATGCTAGTGCTTTTGTTTAAAGAAAATCAAACTAATAATGATTCCTTAAGAAAATAGACATATGCACTCCTTTAGTCTATCAGAATATATCAAGAATCATAAAAGTGTGTATGTTTCTTTGATCCAGATATCTGACTCTCAAGGTCTTTTCTCCTAAGTTATTAAACCAAAAATGGAAGGTGTATGTATAAAATTTTTATAGAAGCATTATACTTGAAAGAGAAGAAGAAAGGCACAATGGAAAGGGTTTCAAGCTGAATGGAATATTAAGCAGCTGTCTTTAAAAGTCTGACTGTTAGTGTAGCTCTGCAAAGTACACAGATATGAATGCTGTTGTATCACACTGTTAGAACAGAGCTTGTTAGATTCTGGACGTCATTCTAAGTCTTCAATCCCCACAGCAACTCTGTAAGTAGGAACTATGGTTATCTCCATTTTATAGGTGAGGAAAGTAAGGCTCCGAAGGTTAACATGACTTGCCCAGTAGGTGGCAGAATACATTCAACTCAAGAACTTTGACCCAGACTCTTTGCTCTTAACAACTACAGTCATATCCCACATAACAACATTTGGTCAAGGATGGACAGCATATATGATGGTGGGCCCATACGATTAGTACCAGAGAGCCTAGGTAGTCAGCAGGCTGTACCGTCTAGGTTTGTGTAAGTGCACTCTATGATGTTTGCATGACGACGATGTCACCTAACGACACATTACTCAGAAAATATCCCCGTCGTTAAGTGACGTATGACTGTATAGTATACATGATTGCAGTTGATTAAAACTAAATATTGGGTAAAGCCAAAGGGGAAAATAGTTACTCTATTTGGATAATGGGTGATATATGTAAATTTGGGTAAAGCTGTTGTAAATTTTAGTTATTTTAAAGCATATCCACTAGATGTCACTATGACAACGATCTCTATATTTATATGAATATGTGGAAATATATATGTATATTCCCAAAATATGCTTATTCTTTCTATGTGATTTTATAGGTAAGCAGAATTTGGTGATTATGGGTAGGAAGACCTGGTTCTCCATCCCTGAGAAGAATCGGCCGTTAAAGGACAGAATTAATTTAGTTCTCAGTAGAGAACTCAAGTAAGTACTATGACATAAATTCACCACAAGAAAATCATGTCATATTTCTTATGATGAAGGCCAGTGTATGACAAATACAATAGTGTGAATGTAGGTCTGCTGATAAAGCTGCTCAGTATCCTAAGCATGATTACAGAAAATGAATAAGCAGTTGTTTATGTCACAGGACAATGACTTACTCTGCTCCTTAAGTGATTAGTTTCATCACCATGAAAAGTTACATTAAATCTCACTGTGCTGACAGATTTGCCAGTTTCCTTGAACCATTATTTAGTAGGCTCAAATCTCATTTATACAGTATAATTAATAACTTTTCTCTAGTTTCACATAAAATCAAAATGTATGTTTTGAGACTTGCCAAAACATACATACCTGTCCTGAAAACAATAAGATGTAGGGGCAGCTGGTGGTGTCATGGTTAAATTCTTGCACTCCACTTTGGCGGCCCAGGGTTTGCTGGTTCAGATGCTAGGCGCAGATCTACACACCACTCATCAAGCCATGTTATGGCAGGGGCTGGCCCCCGTGGCCGAGTGGTTAAGTTCGTGCACTCCGCTGCGGCGGCCCAGGGTTTCACCAGTTCAGATCCTGGGCACGGACATGGGACCAGTTGTCAGGCCACATTGAGGTGGCATCCCATATGCCACAACTAGAAGGACCTGCAGCTAAGATATACAACTATGTGCTGGGGGGATTTGGGGAGATAAAAGCAGGAAAAAAAAAAAAAGCCAAGCTATGGCAGCATCCCACACAGAAGAACTAGAAGGACCTACAAGTAGGATATACAACTATGTACTGGGGCTTTGGGGAGAGAAAGAAAAATAAAGAGGAAGATTGGCAACAGATATTAGCTCAGGACCAATCTTCCTCACCAAAACAAGAAAAAAAAACAATATGATGTAAATTTTAAGATGGGCTGAAAATCTTAATCTTAAAATCATAATCTTGTGATCTGTTATTCCTAGTTAACCTCAACACCCAAATGATATTTTGTACTTGTATTCTTTACCCAGCGTCTGAAGATAAAAAATTTCAAAGTATTGAAGTGGTCCTAGGGATCCTGGAGAGAAGGGAGTGTCTCCAGTTGGCCTATGCTAGGAATTTTCCTGTCCTCCAGTCTAACGTTGGAGTAGATAGTTCCTGATGCCTGGAAATGCTCTGGGGCCCTGCGGGGTGAGGGGCTGGGTGTAGTTAATAGCATTAAGACTGCCCTCAAAGACAACACCAGTGGTTTGACCTTCACCACAGTTTGCATGTCATTTACTCCACGTGTAATGTATCCTGATTTCTCTTGTTTCTTTTTGTTGTTACTGTTTACATTGGTCTGAACCCACTGAAATAACTAACTGAGCACAGGGGTTTTTGAGGGGTGGGAGGGTGACCTGAATTAGACTTTAAGAGAAAGTTTGGGATTGGTTTCCTCTAACTAATAATGTAATCACAAAAAAAGAATGCAGCATCCTACGGCAATACTCATTTGAGAACCATGGTCCTCATATTCCTTTTCCATGTGTATTATTCAGGGTTCAACCAGGGAAGCAGCACCAGTAGAAGATATATATATATACCTCTTCTTTTTTTTTTCTTAAAGATGGACACCTGAGCTAACAACTGTTGCCAATCTTCTTTTTTTTTTTTTCTGCTTTTTCTCCCCAAATCCCCCAGTACATAGTTGTATATTTTAGTTGTGGGTCCTTCTAGTTGTGGCATGTGGGATGCTGCCTCAGCGTGGCCTGAAGAGCTGTGCCATGTCCACGCCCAGGATCTGAACCAGGGAAACCCTGGGCGCTGAAGTGTAGTGCAAACTTAACCACTTGGCCATGGGGCCAGCCCCTATATATTTTCTTAATAGCATTTATATAGATTTACACAATTGTGGAGGCTGGCTAGGAAAGTCCAAAAATCTGTAGGGCAAGCCATCAGGAAGGACAGTCTGGAACTCTCCAGCAGGGGCTGAAGCTACTGTCCTTGGGAAATTGCTTCTTCAGGGAGGCCTCAGATCTGCTCCTAAAGTCTTTCAACTTATTACATCAGGCCCCCCCTGATTAATGTCATCTATTCATCTCCTTTAATCTCATTTACAAAATACCTTCACAGCAACACCTAGATTAGTGTCTGAATAACCAAGGATTATAGCGTAGCCAAGTGAACACGTCAAAGACCATCACACCAAGGGAAGGAAAAAACATTACACAACTGTAGGCTAAGGGGATTCAGGTTTATGTCGATTTTCTCCCAAGTCCCTCCTAAGAATGGCATAGGTAAAAACCTGGGCGAAAGTAGACCAGAATATTTGCACTGAGTGCCTTTGGGTGTTGGGGAACATGTTGATGTGCATCTTGCCGACTGCCTCAATCTTCATCCTATTCTCTTTCTCCTCGTTGCTGGGATATTCCGATTATCTCTTTACTCGGTAGAATCCAGATTCACAGACTGTATTGCCATTCCCAGAGACTGTTTAATAACATATTCTTGAATATGACTCATTTATTTATGACTAGCTTCAGCTAAAACAAACAGATACCTCAGTGGGGGAGATGTTTAGTTGAGCCAGCAAATCTCCTCAAATGATGAGTCTAATTTCTTCTTTATGACCCCCCTGTGGTGTATGTAATTGAGTTTGGTTGTTTCTTATGCATTTATACATAACATTTGTTGGTGTATTTTGCTTTTTTTTTAAGTCAGAGAGAAAATTGAAAGTCTTTATTATGAAGCATGCCAGGAAATAGGGATACCAGTTAGGAAAAAATTTTAGTGTTTTTTTGTTTTTGTTTTTTTTTGTCCTTCCTTCGGCTTCCATACTTGCTGGTGAGTTCCGCAGGGATCCTGAGCACCTGCTGTATGTCAGGCACTGCCAGGTCCTGAATGAAAGGGGAAGAATTTGCACATGTAAAGCACTATTGCTCATGCAAGCTTTTAGAGATGCTCAGTTTTTCACCACCACCCCGAATGGAGGAAGAAACGGAATCCTCAAAGTAACCCCAAAATTTGGTGCCAGATCCTAGTTATGGGGTAACTATTTCCTTAATGAGGTATAAGGGAAAAAGTCCTTTTCCAAAGCTTTCTAGACAATCAAGTTGCAGCTTTAAAAGAAATGTTAAGCAGCCACATTTGGAAAAGAGATTGGCATTTTCCTAAAATGTTAAACATAGAGTTATCATATGACCCAGCAATTCCACTCCTTGGTATATACCTGAGAGAAATGAAAACTTGACCACACGAAAACTTGTACACAAATGTTCATAGCAGCATCGTTCATAATAGCCAAAAAGTGGAAACATCCCAAATGTCCATCAACTGATGAATGGATAGAATGTTACATCCATACAATGGAATATTATTTCATAATAAAAAGGGATGAAGCACTGATATGTGCTACTATATGGATGAACTTTGAAAACAGTATGCTGAGTGAAAAAAGCCAGACACGAAAGACCGTATGATTCCATTTATGTGAAATGTCCACAATAGGCTAATCCATAGAACCAGAAAGTAGATTATTAGTTGCGGCGAGAGGGAGGTTGGTGGGGAATGACTGATAATAGATACAGAGTTTCTTTTCGGGTTGATGGAAATTTTCTAAAAGTTGATGGTGGTGATAGTTGCACAACTCTGTGGATATAGTAAAAAGTTACTGTATTCTGCATGTTAAAAGGGTAGCTTGTATGGTATGTGATTTATATCTAAATAAAGCATTTTTTTAAAGTCTTCAGAACCAAAAATTAAACACAGAAATTTTACTGCAATGCTGTAACTTTGACAGCATCTTTAGAAAACCCAAAATTGCCTCCATGGTATCAGATGTTGTAAATTGTGTTCAATCCGTAAAAGTTATCTAACATTTCATGGTATCAGAATTTTTTATGGTCTCGTGGTCGTTTTCTCCAAGGGTGATTAAAACGTTCTCGTCTTAGAGCGGCACTTCTCTCCCCACCGCTCACACGCTTAGTACAGTGAAGACTTACCGACCTGGCTCCTAACGCCAGCCCTGGCCCCTGTTAACTTTGTGGATTCACACTGGTTACAGGAAAGCCTTGCGGAACCTCGATTTCCTTACCTAGTAAATGGGATTAATAACAACAACTTCGTAGGGTAATTTCAGGGGTTTTGTAAGTTAAATTTTTGGCACACGGAAGATACCCTGCAGATATCAAGTCCTGCTCCCCCATCCCTACTACTTTAGCAAAATCACTTCACCTTTGAGCTTACAGAAAATATTAATAACGAAATCGCAAAGAACAGGCTTGTGATCTCCTTTTCATCTTAACATATTGCCTTGTGCGTCCTTCCCTCCGTCCTGAGACAAATAATCCCCTCCCATCAAAATCCCCACCACTTTATTCTCGACTCCATTTTTTTCTGTCCTCAAGTCCGTGCTCTCTTGTCCTACCCTTAAGTATTTTAAACCTCACCACAGATTACTTTTCTCTATCCTCAACTTTCTTGGAGCTTTCTTATATTAAACAACTTCCGTAACTTTAGCATAAGCCTTACTAATGTCTGTCACATTTGTGTTTTGCACATGTTTTTATCTCCTTTGAGACTCAGCTAAGGCGTTGTGCTCCAAGGAGTGTTGTCCCGCACACCCACCCAGACGGTGCACATCCGCTGTGCCCACCTGGCACCCTCCACACATCCCCACTGGGATCCTTTTCACTTTACAGCCACTGTTGCATATTCCTCTGCCTGCCATCACCATCTTTTTGGTACAGGGAGTGTATTTTTTTTAAATCTCTATTCCCAGCATCTGGCATATCTCTAGTAAAGTAGAGATGCAGAAATTTTCACGGAATGAACAGTCCATAGGTGATTGATGAAAATGGGATCATCCCACATAATATCACTTTGTAACCTGCCTTTTTTCCTCATTTGATATATTAAAAGATGAATTTCTTTAAATATTTTTAGTGGCTGCATTTATTCATTTATGAGGCTGGAGCATAGTTGAACTGATTTTTAGTAGTTGGAAATCACATTTTTAAAGACTGAGTATGAGAGATCTTAAATTGAACATATTTCTGAGTTCTGGTTAAGCTGTGATTCTAGGCTAGGGTTTTTGGTTTGTTTTCCCAACAGTCATCAGGGAAATTAGGCCAGAATTCCATCTGCCATGTCATCCTCTTTCATATCAGACACCCTGGAAAAGGACAATGTTTATATCACACCCTGGGGTGATCAGAGGAGGATGCTCAAGGCCAGGGGACACTGGTTTGAAGGCTTTGCCTGAACCTGGCCACACCATGTCAGAGGGGATCAGAATCTGACACCTTTGTCGTCCATGGCCACCAGTTCTCGCTGTTGTCTCTGTAAGAAGCTGCAACTGAAGCTGCAGAGTCAGGCCACTGGAATTCCAATCCCGGGTCACCAGTTCCCAGCCGTGTGCCCACTGGTCACTCAACCCCTCAGCCTCAATCTCCTCACCTATGACAAGGAATAATAGTACCTACATAAGGCCGCTGCTATGATGCATATAAAGCACTGCCTGACTCTGCTACTTGGTAGAGCAAGTCGGCACTCGATAATGTTAGATACTTTCTTTCTAATACAACTGTCCATCAGGTAAAAAGCAGCCTCCCTTGAATGGGGCTTTTAAGGAAAAGGGGTGGAAGTATCACCAGAGTGCCTCCTGTATGTGTGATCTCTTAATCCTCATGCCAGCCCTCTGAGGGAATTCAAGATTCTGACTTACAAACAAGGTATCAAGCGTGGCCAGATGCTTCTTGACGCAGAATATGTACACTACCACACACCAACTCTCCTTTCTGAGGAGATCCAATCTGGGTTGGTTTGAGATTTTACAGGAAGGAAATTTAGCAAAAATAAGTCACGATATTGAGTGCTTGCTATATGCTATTTACTGAGTTAGTTTCCAGGATTTGTGTTTGAAGAGGACGATGAACACAAAATTGGCTCATCTTTCTGCTTATTCTTTTCTAGGGGTGCAGTGTTTCCTGTGAAACTTACTTCTGAACTGCCAAATAGCACATTTTGCAGAAGCATTTCCTCCATGTCTTTGTTATAACTAAAATCTGAAACAAATCCTTAATCCATTCTTTGTTTTCCTTTTCCAGACTCACTACAAAAGGGCAAAGAAGTAGTCTTCACCTTAATCCCTTGAATCTTTCTCAAGCCATCAGTGCACAATCTTCACAAAAGCACTGCTCCCTTTCTTTGAAGTGCACACCAACCATTTATAGCGCCTTCTGAATCATTTGCTGTAATCCACCAACTTCCAGGACAGCTCTTCAGTTTTCTTCATATGTCGGTTCCTAAATCACCATTTCCATTCTGCCCTATCTCCTGTCTGGTCCTGACTTCAACATCCTCGGTCACTAAAACCACCTTGACTCTGCTTCAGTCATTCTAGACTGTTTATTAACCTGACTGTCTCCTCCCCCAGCTCTAGATCTGTTTCTTCGAGATTCAGTTCTCGTCTTGAGCAGCCTAGTCCAGCCTCGTCGCTGCATCTGTGCTCATGCCTTAGGGGATCCCTCGGCTCCTGTAGCCTCACCCTGGCCTCCGTGTCTTTTTCCAGCCTTTAGTCAACATATATTCTTTGTGCTATCTTAACTCCTTTAGAGATGACAAAGAGCGAAACAAGTAAAATGTATATCAAGGAGGTGAGGGAGAAGGCAGCCAGGAGAATGAACAGTCTCCGTTAGTTCTTGATTAATCGCTGTTATAACTACTCATTCAAAGGCAATTGCATAATTTTTTTTTCTAAGAGCTTGACACTGAATTGTAATTTCTGTTCCTAATTATTGTGAAAGTCTAATTCTGCGTGTTTCTTCCTTTATAAAGGGAATTGCAAACCCTCTTCCGCAAAAAAACAGTTGTAGAGGTTGGGAGAGATAGAACTAGTCAATGTAAACGCTGAAATGAATTAAATTTTCCCCTTTGGGATTTTTAATTACAAAAGTAATAACATGCTCATTTTTTAATACTTCATCAATTTCTATATTGTTTGAAACACGAAAGTCCTTTTCCCACTCCCCAAAGGTAACCACATATTAACAATTTGAATATTATTCCAAACCACAGTCATTCAAACATATCACCTTTTTTCCAACATTTTATCTGAAAACGTTCAAACATAGAGAAAGAACTTACAGTAAACACCCATATACCCACCACGTAGATTCTACCATTAACATTTTACTATGCTTGTTTTATCATCCATCCACCCATCCGTCTTGTTCTTTTTATGCATTTCTAAGTAAATTGCAGGCATTAGTATATTTTTTCCTAAATACTTCAGCATACATCTCATTAAGTAGAGTTCAATATTACGCTACTGTTTTTTCTTTTGAGATATATATTATGTACAATGAAATGTACAAGTCTTAAGTGTACATTTACTGTTTTTTTTTTAAACTTTTTATTGAGTTAATGATAGGTTGCAATCTTGTGACATTTCAGTTGTACATTATTGTCTGTCATGTGTGTTGTAGGTGCACCCCTTCACCCTTTGTGCCCACCCCCCATGCCCCCTTTCCCCTGGTAGCCACTAGTCTGTTCTCTTTGTCCACATGTTTAAATTCCTCATATGTGTGGAGTCATACAGAGATTGTCCTTCTCTATCTGGCTTATTTCACTTAACATAATTCCCTCAAGGTCCATCCAAGTTGTTGCAAATGGGATGATTTTGTTCTTTTTTACGGCTGAGTAGTATTCCATTGTATATATGTACCACACCTTTTTTATCTAATCATCTGTTGATGGGCACTTAGGTTGCTTCCACGTCTTGGCTATTGTAAATAATGCTTCAGTGAACATTGGGGTGCATGGGACTTTTGGAATCACTGACTTCAAGCTCTTTGGATAGATACGCAATAGTGGGATAGCTGCATCGTATGGTAGTTCTATTTTTAATTTTTTGAGGAATCTCCATACTGTTTTCCACAGTGGGTGCACCAGTTTGCATTCCCATCAGCAGTGTATGAGGGTTCCTCTTTCTCCACAACCTCTCCAACATTTGTTACTATTTGTTTTAGTTATTTTTGTCATTTTAATGGGTGTAAGGTGATATCTTAGTGTAGTTTTGATTTGCATTTCCTTGATGATCAGTGATGATGAACATCTTTTCATGTGCCTATTGGCCATCCATATATCTTCTTTGGAGATGTCTGTTCATGTCTCCTGCCCATTTTTTGATTGGGTTGTTTAATTTTTTGTTGTTGAGTTGTGTGAGTTCTTTATATATTATGGATATTAAGCCTTTGTCAGATGTATTACTTGCAAATATTTTTTCCTAGTTAGTGGGTTGTTTTTTTGTTTCAATCCTGTTTTCCCTTGCCTTGCAGAAGCTCTTTAGTCTGATGAAGTCCCATTTGTTTATTCTTTCTATTGTTTCCCTTTTCTGAGAAGACATGGTGTCCAAAAAGATCCTTTTAAAACTGATGTCAAAGAGTGTACTGCCTACATTTTCTTCATGAAGCCTTATGGTTTCAGGTCTCAGCTTTAGGTCTTTGATCCATTTTGAGTTTATTTTGGTGAATGGTGAGAAAGAATGGTCAATTTTCATTCTTTTACATGTGGCTTTCTAGTTTTTCCAGCACCATTTGTTGAAAAGACTTTCTTTTCTCCATTGTTGACCCTCAGCTCCTTTGCCAAAGATTAGCTCTCCATAGATGTGTGGTTTTATTTCTGGGCTTTCAATTCTGTTCCATTGATCTGTGCACCTGTTTTTGTACCAGTACCATGCTGTTTTGATTACTGTAGCTTTGTAGTATGTTTTGAACTCAGGGATTGTGATGCCTCCAGCTGTGTTCTTTTTTCTCAGGATTGCTTTACCAATTTGGGATCTTTTGTTGCCCCATATGAATTTTAGGATTCTTTGTTCTATTTCTGTAAAGAATGTCATTGGGATTCTGATTGGGATGGTGTTGAATCTGTAGATTGCTTTAGGTAGAATGGACATTTTGACTATGTTTATTCTTCCAATCTATGTGCATGGAATGTCTTTCCATGTCTTTATGTCGTCATCCATTTCTTTCAGAAAAGCCTTGTAATTTTCATTGTATAGGTCTTTCACTTCCTTAGTTAAATTCACCCTGAGGTATTTTATTCTTTTTGTTGCGATTGTGAATGGTATTGTGTTCTTGAGCTCTTTTTCTGTTAGTTCATTAATAGAGTATAGAAATGCTACTGGTTTATGTAAATTGATTTTATACCCTGCAACTTTGCTGTAGTTGTTGATTACTTCTAAAAGTTTTCCAATGTATTCTTTGGGGTTTTCTATATATAAGATCATGTCGTCTGCAAACAGCAAGAGTTTCACTTCTTCCCTCCCTATTTGGATTCCTTTTATTCCTTTTTCTTGTCTAATTGCTCTGGCAAAAACCTCCAGTACTATGTTGAATAAGAGTGGTGATAGATGGCATCCTTGTCTCATTCCTGTTTTCAGGGGGATGGCGCTCAGTTTTTGCTCATTGAGTGTGATGTTGGCTGTGGGTTTGTCATGTATGGCCTTTATTATGTTGAGGGAGTTCCCTTCTATCCCCATTTTGTTCAGAGTTTTTATCATAAATGGCTGTTGGATCTTGTCAAATGCTTTCTCTGCATCTATTGAGATGATCATGTGGTTTTTATTCCTCAGTTTGTTGATGTGGTGTATCACATTGATTTGCAGATGTTGAACCATCCCTGTGTCCCTGGTATGAATCCCACTTGATCATGATGTATGAGCCTTTTGATGAATGGCTGAATTCGGGTTGCTAAAATTTTGTTGAGAATTTTTGCATGTATGTTCATCAGTGATATTGGCCTGTAGTTCTCTTTTTTCGTGCTGTCCTTGTCAGGTTTTGGTATCAGCGTGATGTTGGCCTTGTAGAATGTGTTAGGAAGTGTTCCATCCTCCCCAATTTTTTGGAATAGCTTGAAAAGGATAAGTATTAAATCCTCTGTGAAAGTTTGGTAGAATTCCCCAGGAAAGCCATCTGGTCCTGGGGTTTTAGTCTTTGGGATGCTTTTGATTGCTGTTTCAATCTCTTTCCTTGTGATTGGTCTGTTCAAATTGTCTGCTTCGTCTTGACTGAGCTTTGGGAGATTGTAGGCGTCCAAGAATTTATCCCTTTCCTCTAGGTTATCCATTTTGTTGGCATATTCTTTTTGGTAGTATTCTCTTATAACCCGTTGTATTTCTGCGGAGTCTGTTGTTATTACTCCTCTTTCATTTCTGATTTTGTTTATTTGCGCTTTCTCTCTTTTTTTCTTTGTAAGTCTGGCTGGGGTTTGTCAATTTTATTTATCTTCTCAAAGAACCAGCTCTTTTTTTCATTGATCCTTTCTACTGCCTTTTTTGTTTCATTAGCATTTATTTCTGCTCTGATTTTCATTATTTCTCTCCTTCTGCTGACTTTGGGCTTTGTTTGTTCTTCTTTCTCTAATTCGGTTAGGTGTAGTTTAAGATTGCTGATTTGGGATTTTTCTTGTTTGTTAAAATGTGCCTGAATTGCGATGAATTTTCTTCTTAATACAGCTTTTGCTGCGTCCCATATGAGTTGGTATGGCGTGTTATCATTTTCATTTGTCTCCAGGTATTTTTTTATTTCTTCTTTAATTTCTTCAATGATTTATTTCTTGTTCAGTAGCATATTGTTTAGTCTCCAAATCCTTGTGCCTTTCTCAGCTTTTTTCTTGTAATTAATTTCTAGCTTTATAGCATTATGATCAGAGAAGCTGCTTGTTACTATTTCCATTTTTTTAAATTTGTAGAGGCTTGCCTTGTTTCCCAACATGTGGTCTATCCTTGAGAAGGTTCCATGCACGCTTGAGAAGAATGTGTATTCTGCTGTTTTTGGATGGAGTGTTCTGTATATGTCTATTAAGTCCAACTGTTTTAGCTTTTCATTTAGCTCCACTGTTTCTTTGTTCATTTTCTGTCTGGATAATCTGTCCTTTGATGTGAGTGGGGTGTTGAGGTCCCCTACTATTATTGTGTTATTTTTGGCATCTTCTTTTAGGTTTGTTACTAGTTGCTTTATGAACTTTGGTGCTCCTGTGTTGGGTGCATAGATATTTATAAGCATTATTTCTTCTTGATGAAGTGTCCCTTTGATCATTATATATTGTCCCTCTATGTCTCTCTTGACCTGCCTTATCTTGAAGTCTGTTTTGTCTGATATAAGTATTGTGACACCTGCTTTCTTTTGTTTGCTATTAGCTTGGAGTATTGTTTTCCACCCCTTCACTCTGAGCCTGTGTTTGTCCTTGGAGGTGAGGTGTGCTTCCTGGAGGCAACAAATTGTTGGATCTTGTTCTTTAATCCATTTTGCCACTCAGTGTCTTTTTATTGGAGAGTTCAATCCGTTTACATTGAGGGTGAGTATTGATGCATGAGAGCTTACTGCTGTCATTCTGTTGGTGCATGAGGGCTTAATGCTGTCATTCTGTTGCTCGTTTTCTGGTTTTCCTGCGTTTCCTTTGTTTCTCGTCCTGTGTGTTTTAGCCTACCCATTGACTTCTGCAATTTCTTATGCTGGGTTTCTTAGGTTTTTCCTTATTTATGTTTTGTGTCTCTGTTCTGTTTTTTAGTTTAGTGGCTACCCTGAAGTTTGTATTCAGAATCTCGTGTATAACATAGTCCATTTTCGGGTGGTCTCTTAATTCCTTAGCCTAGACTGTTTCAGTCCCTTTCCTCCTCCCCTCCTGAATTATTATTTTCATCTCTTATTCCAACTTGTGTTGTGAGTTTGTGGTTAGAGTGATAAGATTGTCTTTGCTTTGGTGATTTCCTTCCTTTTATCCTAATGCTATAGTTGAATATTTGCTATCCTATTCAGATTCTATCTAGTCTCCCTGCTCTGTGTTTTGTGACCCCTTTCTCCCTTTTTTCTTTTTTCAGGTATGAAACCCTTCTTGAGGATTTCTTGTAGTGGAGGTCTTGTGACTACAAAGTCCCTTAGCTTTTATTTGTCTGGAAAAGATTTAATTTCTCCCTCATATCTGAAGGATATTTTTGCTGGATAGAGTATTCTTGGCAGAAGATTTTTATCCTTTAAAGTTTTGAATATGTCACTCCAATCTCTCCTAGCTTGTAAGGTTTCTGTAGAGAAATCTGCTGAAAGTCTGATGGGGGTTCCTTTGTAGGTTATTTTCTTCTGCCTTGCTGCCCTGAGTATTCTTTCTTCATCATTCATTATTGCCATTTTTACTACTATATGCCTTGCATTAGGTCTTTTTACATTGACAAATCTAGGAGATCTGAAAGCTTCCTCCACACGCATTTCTCTATCAATCCCTAGATTTGGGAAGTTTCTGCTCCATTTTCCTTTTCCACACCCTCAGGAATTCCGATGATTCTTAAGTTGCATTTTCTCATTGAGTCAGCTATTTCTCTGAGATTTTCTTCTGTTTTTTTAATTCTTAGTTCTCTTTCTTCCTCTGTCTGGAGCCATTCAGCCTGTCTATCTTCGATTATGCTAATTTGCTCCTCTATGGTGTCTACATGGGCATTCAGGGAATCCGTATTCTGTTTTATCTGATCCATTGTATTTTTCATCTCTAGTATTTCTAATTGATCTTTATAATTTCCATCTTTTTTGTGAAGTAACTCCAGAACTCATTGACTTGTTTCTCTATATTTCTCTTTACCTCATTGAATATTTTGATGATAGCTATTTTGAACTCCTCTTCACTTACTTTACCTATTTCCAAGCCCTCAGGACCTACTTCTGTATTTTTATTGTTTTCCTTTTGGACTGGAACTTTTATAAATTGCTGGATGGTAGAGGAGTGGTTTTTGCACATGATGCTAGTATTGGGTTGCAGTTACAGCCTGTTGCCACTAGATGGGGGTTGAGAGCCTTGCATTCTAAGCCCTCTGCCTTCAGCTGCAATGGCAGTGCCCAGCATGGGTTGGGGGAGGAGGGGCACTTTTACTCACGGTGACCTGGATTGGATCAGCTCTCGCTTTCTCGTCTCCCGGGGCCCTGGCTTGCTGGGGTTCCCCCACGTGAAAGCTTTCCCCTGTTAGAGGGTTTCTGCTGCATGGTAGGTGGGAGTCCTGGATGATCCCCAGATGCACGGCCCCTCACCTGCGACAGTGATCCCAGTCTGTAGGGGAGGGAGCGAAGTTCTCTCCTACCCTGTTCCAGCTCCTCTGAGGGCAGCTCCAGCCTCTCTGACTACCGTCATTTGGCTGCTGTGGGTCTCTGACGATTTCTGTTATTAGGATTTTTTCTTTTTGGTTGGAAAGCAGTTGCTCTTTTTGGTTGTAATTTGGAGGGGAGAGAGTCCTGGGTGAGCTCACGCAGCCACGTTGCTGACGTCACCTCCAACAAGTCTACATTTACTAAGTTTTGATAGACGTATGCACCTATGTAACTCCATATCAAAGATACAGAACATCACCACCCCCCCCATAAAATTCCATCATGCCCTTTCCTGTGAAACTTTACTCCATCCCTCCAGAGACAACTACTGTTCTGATCCTTTTCCACCATAAATAGGTGATACCACAGGTGCTTCTGCCTTTTGATTCATTGTAGACCACACATACAAATGTGGGTTGAATTATTGGCCATGGATCATGCTTTTTGTTGAAAGGATTCATATTTATGATGATTTTAGTTTTATAATTACTGCTTCCTATTCAGATTATTTGACTAGTATTTTGACTAGGGTTTTATTGAAATTATGTGTAATCCTTTCTTTTAACCTCAGGGAACCTCCACAAGGAGCTCATTTTCTTGCCAAAAGTTTGGATGATGCCTTATCACTTCTTGAGCAACCAGAATTAGCAAATAAAGTGGACATGGTTTGGATAGTGGGAGGCAGTTCTGTTTATAAGGTAAGTAAAGTTGTCTGCAAATATAAAGAAATAATCCACCCCACTATCCTTCAGCTTCCCTGCCATCTGAACTTTAAAAAATTAAGCCCTGAGCAGAAGAAGCTCATTATTCCTACTGTAAGTTAGATATATTGTCAATTTGAATTGTTTGGTTTTTGATACTATCATACAAACTAAATGAAAATGTAAAAGTAAGTTTTTAGGTCTGTTTTCAATTCAAAATAGTTGATGTTTCCAGTTTTAAGAACATTCTAAATCCTTCTGTGAGGCTGTCCTTGCCTGCACTGTTTACTTGCTGGCTGTGCCCGAGGTGTGCTGAGTCATCCCCTTTCCTTCAAGGAGAAGTGTGTCTCCTACTGAGAAAGAGTCTGAGCTCTCAGTTGATAGACACTGACTAGCTGTATCTGAATTTGTTAAGAGCAGAAAACTCTCCCTCAACAATTTTCATGGAATGTGAGGGCATGGGAAAAGTGTTATAGGATTTCACATCATAAGGGGAAATACTACATAAAAGAGAACTTATTCCTTTTTCTTGATGCCAAATGACTTCCAGCTTTAAAATATTTTGAGGACAGTAAATAGAACTCTTTCACTCTTTTAAAACACTAATGAAAGATTAACATTTATGAGGAGGAAAATAATCCATCCCTACCCTTTGGTGGCTTGTGGTAACATGTGTACACTGAATTATTTTAGAAAGAAGAGGTAGACAAGGATCCTAGATGGGATGATAAAAACTCTATTTCTTAGGTTCCTTTTATTTTCTCCTTGTCTGGTAGGGGAAGATGGACATTTTCCTTTGATCTTTCAGCCAAGTATGAATTTCTAAGAAAACAAGTCATTTCTTTATTTTGTTTAGTATTCATTTTGAATGATTCAATATCATATTCACTTAAAAATGTATTCTTTAAACAACATAAGGGCTTAAAACTAAATATATATATCATTTGATGTATCTATAGGTATGTAAATAATAAGGAAGTAGAAACTCCGGGTGATAATTTTACATTATCCATCTACCTCACAGCACAATAGCTTGTTGAACATTTACGTTTATCTTCCCACGAGCCAAATCGGGCCTGCCAGTCTGCTTTTGTAAATAAAGTTGCACTGGAACACAGCCAGGCCCGTTGGTTTATTGTCTATGCCTGCATTTGCCTAGAAAGGTAAGAAACCATATGGCCCGCAAAGCCTAAAATATTTATCATCCAACCCTTTACAGAAAAGATTTGCCATATATCATTAACTTTGATACAGACCTTCAGATGTTGCTGTGGTTAGTCCTATTCAATTTTTCTAATTTTTGGTACAGTAAGAATTGGTAGAATATTTATTTCGTTGGGACAAGAAAATAAATGATTTAATATAAGCTGTAGTATTGAAAATAAAAAGTAAAATTTGTTCTATGCCCTTATCTAGAATTTTAAGGATAACAAACACCTTAAGTTACATTTGTAAATATAAATATATATAACGGGGAGAGAGAGAGAGAGATGCTATCTGAAGATCAAGAGTTATTGCTTTCTTGGAGCTGCAACTAAGAGTCATGACTTTGTATTAGAATCTAAGATATTCGTTCCAGGGCAGTGTTTTCTGTACAAACCATCAACAGTGCTGGAGGCAGTAGTTAGAAAAGTCATTAACAGTATAAGGCCAAATACAATCATTAGCAACACAAGGCAGAGTAAATTACCTCCTAGCATGGTAACTATCTCCTGAGAAATGGAAGCATTATTAAATTTTATGTAAATGTACTAAGTATGCCCTTGGGATTTTCAGTAGTTAAGGTCTTGTGAAATGATACTATCTTATCCATATCTACATATGTAAATTTTTTTATGGAGAGTGACTAGATAATTTGGAGTTCTTAATTCTTAAAACAGTAACCAAAGAAAAAAAGACAAAACAATGCTTAAATGACAAAAGAGTTCACATAAGCATACTAGGCACCAGAATATGTTTAAACTTCCTCTCATAATTATTGATAATGATTAATGCCATTCTCAACATAACTTGAGTCATGCTTTGCAGGGCCCCAAACTGAAGAGTAGGATGTTTAAATAGCATACTTTGGAGGTAATGAGTTATATAGCATGTTTTTAATACCTAGTACAAACTTGGCTATGTAATTAAAACAAATAAAAATCTTAGAATTTCTATGTCTTTTGACACCAATGAATAAGGAAACTGATGCCTTTTGTTTCATTTCAAAGGAAGCCATGAACAAGCCAGGCCATCTTAGACTGTTTGTGACAAGGATCATGCAGGAATTTGAAAGTGACACATTTTTTCCAGAAATTGATTTTGAAAAATATAAACTTCTCCCAGAGTAAGTAAAATGTTATTAATTAGTCTGAAGCACTTTTGGATTTCCTTCTTAGGAATTATAGAAAAGAATATGTCTCTTCAGATTGAATTCAGGGTAGTAATGTGTTTTATAGATAAACACTATAGAAACTTTTTGAAGTCTGCTTTAACAGACTTGGGAATGTTCAGGTTTTAGTGAATTTACTGAAATCTGGAGGGTAGTCCTAGTTCACTCTGTGAGGTCTGTGTTTAGCATCCGTCTGACAGGATCCTGGCGTAGTGGTCCACACTGCTTGTACACCCCTCTCCTCCTGAGCCTGTGCTTCCTGTAGTCTTCATTTTATTTTGGTTGTGGTTTGCTCCTTATGGATACGTGTTCAAGAATTCTGCTTACCTCTTTCTTAGACCTCCCATCAAATCATCTCTGTATTATTCTCCTGATCCTTTGTCAGTTAGATCTCATGTTTATTCATATTCATTGGCTTCCGTAATACTTGAAAGTTCTAGAAGGGAGTCTCTTTCTGGATGGTTCATAACAAAATAGGTGGTATTTCCAAATCCTGTTAGTCTTAAACTCAGAGTTCAAATGTGGCTCTTAGACAGTTTTCTCTTCAGAAAAATTGGAATTAGGATTATGAGGTAGTTATAATCATTATTAAAACAGACTGACTATGTGAATATTGTGGAAAGTAAAATCAATCTTAAGCAGAATTAAATTTTAGTTTCACGGAGAAGATTAACACTAATACTATGGCTAGTGATCATACCAGCCAATAAGCATAGTTATTTCTAACTTATTATTATTTATAGTTTTAGAAATAACTTTGATACTTTGCTTTTATCTTATTAACTGACAATCTTGATACTCTTGAGAATTTTACACACACAAAACTGTAAATGTTGCGTTTTGATGACTCATTCCAAAGAAACTAAAATTATGGTTTATAGTTGGCCTAGTAAAATCATTTCTTTAAAAAAAGAAGAAAGCTATACTGCTTCTAAAACAGTGGAATAGAAGCAGCTTAGAAAATGGTTAGTAAATAGAAGCATAGTTTCTTCCCCTGAAATATAAATTATTCTTTTCCTTACACATTATTATGCTATTGTTACTTTATGTCTCCAATTATATTTTTTATCAAAATGGCATAATCTCTAATTGGTCAACAAAATGTTAACACCTATTATTACTCATCAGTGTGCTGGCTATCATAAAAGATTTCAATTTTTTCCTGCATTATCCCTGCCCTACAGTGAGTTTAGGAAATAGTTAAGGGGACAAACAGACTAATAACAGTAATGGGTAACATCTGTAGAGCACTTCATATCATGAACTCACAAGGCTAAATTCTGTGTGAGAAGGAGCTCTTTTTTTGATAGCCGAGTGTCGCACAGCAGAATCAGAATGAAACACAAGTCTGATTAAAGCAAGTGTTCCTGACCCCCACCCCGGAGCACACTGGGGTGCTGCCCACACAATACTGAGGACATGCACCAAGGTTTGGGTTGTTGTTTGTAGCGGTCAGAGCAGCCTACAGTGGAGGAACTGGAGTTTGTTTTTTTTGTTGGTGGTGGGTTCAGAGGAAAAAGTTGTTTTTGTTGTGGCAAGAACACAGCATGAGATCTACTCTCGACAAATGTTTAAATATACAATACAGTATTGTTAACTCCAAGCACAGTGTTGCACGGCAGATCTCTAGAGCTTAATCCTCTTGCACAACTGAATCTTCATACCCTTTGAACAGCAACTCCCTGTTTTTCCTTTCCCCCAACCCCTGTCAACCACCCTTCTACTCTCTGTTTCTATGAGTTTGACTATTTTAGATCCCTCATATAAGTAGAATCATGCAATATTTGTCCTTCTGTGACTTGCTTATTTCACTTAACATGTCCTCCAAGTTCATCCATGTTGTGGCATATGGCAGGATTTCCTTCTTTTTTAAGGCTGACTAATATTCCATTGTATATAGCAATTTGGTTTTTTTTCACATTTTCAAACTTTTTTTATTTTTTTAACTTTTTTTCCTGCTTTTTTTCTCCCCAAATCCCCCCAGTACATAGTTGTATATTTTAGTTGTGGGTCCTTCTAGTTGTGGCTTGTGGGACACCACCTCAGCGTGGCCTAACAAGTGGTGCCATGTCTGCACCTAGGATCCGAACCAGTGAAAACCCTGGGCTGCCAAAGTGGAGTGCACAAACTTAACCACTCTGCCATGGGGCCAGCCCCTTAAATTATTTTATTGACATCATATCAGTTTCTTTACCCATTCATCTGTCAATGAATATTTAAGTTGTTTCCACATCTTGGCTACTGTGAATAATGCTGCAGTGAACATGGGAGTACAGATATCTCTTCAAAATCCCAATATGAGTTATCAAAAAAAGAGAGAGAAACTAGAGATAACAAGAGTTGGTGAGGATATGGAGAAATTTGAACTCTTGTGCACTGTTGGTGAGAATGTAAATGGGTTCATCCACTGTGGAAAACAATATGGTGGTTCCTCAAAAAATTTAAAATAGAATTACCATGTGATCCAGCAATCCCACTTCCTGGTGTGTACCCAAAGGAGGCCCTGGGCTCAATTGGAAGCTGGAGGGAACACAGACCAAAGTGAGAGTTAGGGAGTAGGAAGATCAGATAAACAGTGATTCTAGGAAAGGAATTGCAACAAGCCACTCATTAGGAATGGAGCATTGTGATATCCATTGATTAAGCAGAAATCAGGAGTCTCTAACCATGCACCACATATAACTTCAGTTCTGCTCTAAACAGCTAAAGATTGTATTTTTTTCTTTTGCTCACACAAGAAATTTGATACCTAGTGTAAAACTTGCAAAAAGTTCTTAGGAAATTTCATATTAGCTGGGTGATAGAGTGGAAAGATACAAGAGAAACTGCTAACAGTGGTTAGTTTGGGGAAAAATTAGGAGTCAGAAGGAAAAGAGGAGAAGAAATTATGCTTTTTGTCTTCTAATTTTCTATACAGTTTGAAATTTTTCTTTGCATTTGCATATGTAGTGTATTTGCAGAATATTCACCCAACTTAACAGGGGCTTACCATTGTGAAGAAAGAAGGAAGGAAGACTTTTATTCACCTTGTGCATTCTTGATGCCTTTTCACTGAGAGTCAGGGAAGCTGTATTTTTAATTGATACATTGTTTAATTATATATATGTTTCTTTTACAGATACCCAGGTGTTCTTTCTGATATCCAGGAGGAAAAAGGCATTAAGTACAAATTTGAAGTATATGAAAAGAATGATTAATGTGAAGATGTTTTCTGATTATTTCAAGTTGTTCCTCCTCCCATCCAAAAAATTATGTATCTTTTTTTTTTTGAAAGATTGGCACCTGAGCTAACAACTGTTGCCCATCTTCTTTTTTTTTTCTCCCCAAAGCCCCCCAGTACATAGTTGTATGCCTTAGTTGTGTGTCCTTCTAGTTGTGGTATGTGGGACGCTGCCTCAACGTGGCCTGACGAGCCACGTCTGCGCCCAGGATCTGAACCGGCGAAACCCCAGGCCGCCAAAGTGGAGCACTCGAACTAAACACTCGGCCACAGGGTTGGCCCCAAAATTATGTATGTTAATATTAGAAAAAAATTATTTTGGGGCCGGCCCTGTGGCCAAGTGGTTAAGTTTGCATGCTCCGCTGCGGTGGCCCAGGGTTTCGCCGGTTCAGATCCTGGGTGCTGACATGGCACTGCTCATCAGGCCACACTGAGGTGGCGTCCCACACGCCACAACTAGAAGGACTTGCAACTAAGATATACAACTATGGACCAGGGGGGTTTGGGGGAGATAAAGCAGAAAAAAAAAAGAAAAAAATACTTTTGTTGACTTTAGATCTGTGGGTAATTATTTCTAAGCAATGTGTTTTTATTCCCCGTTAATCTTGACTAGACTGTATCAGATACCGTTGGTGAAATATTTTGTGCTGTAGCTGTCTGAATGCCTGTCCGGGACAGGACTAGGTCCCCAGCACCTGCCTGGGGTGGCATGTCTACCAAGACAACCCAAAGCAGGAGAGTCCCCTGGTAGCATGAGTGAAACTGGGGCCTGTAGAGATAGGAGCCAGACAGATTAGCCAGAAGTGGGTTATAAACAGAAGAGCTGGAACTCAGATAGTAAAAGAAAATTTGATCAAAATAGGGACTATGAATTACTCTATGCATATCACACTTCTGGAAAACTTCTCTTCACCTGCACAGGGAATCAGTCAGTTGAGAACTCTAGTATAGTCCTTAGGGATAGTAAAGAGGCAGGTAGATTACCTTTCTGATGGTTAAAAGAGAAGTTCTGAGACCTTTAAAAACTTTTTCTGATCTTCATTGAGATTCCTTGGGATGTTAGAATGATAAAAATAAGCTGTTCTTTACCCAAAAAAAGTAATCTGATAACAAGCATATGGCTAAAATAAAAAATTCAAAGAGATAATGAATTGAGAATGGATACTGCTAGAAACCAAAATTAGTAAGTTAGAGAAACTAAACTTAACAGACTTTTAAAAAATGAAAATTAAAACATTTTACCCATCATGTTAGCAAAGGTTTAGATTATTAGGTATCCGAAGAAGTAGCATTTTCTGTCCTGTAAATTGGTACAACTTTTTAGGATGCAAGTTAGCATTAAGTTAGCATTAGTTACAATTCAAAATTTTCTGGGTTTGGACTCAGAACTTCCACTTGTAGAAATTAATTCTGAACACAGAGATAGACTCAAGAATATTTGTTGAACCACTTTTTAAAAACTTGGAAACGGCCTAAATGTCTGTCAATGAAGAAATAACTAACCAATGTCTATAAAATTTAATGTTCTGCAGCAGTTAAAAAGAATGAAGTACTTATAGAAAAATACCTAAAATTGCTAAGTGAAAGAAGCAAATTGTATATAATACTCAAAAAAATTTTTAACAATAATTCCTTTATTAAAAAACGTTCAAGGAGGAACAATTCCTCACACCCCCACCACCATTCAAACCACAGTGATCGCACCCTCCTCTCCCAGTTCTGCAGCAGCGTGCAAGGCCCTGTCCAGAGTCACAAGCACAGGGACTCTCCCTTCTATTCCCTCCTCCTCTTAACATTGTGTCATGTTCATTTCTAAGTAGCCCCATCATCTGAACCAGGGGAGTTGGATGAGTTTCGTATACCTTTAAAAATATCTTCCTTATAGGCCACTTACCCCCTTATGAATATTGATGCAAAAATCCAACAAAATAATAGCCAACCAAATTCCGCTGCACATTAAAAGGATTATACATCATGACCAAATAGGATTTATTCCCAGAATGCAAGAACAGTTCAACATGTGTAAATCAACCAATGTAATACACCACATTAACAGAATGAAGCAGCGGGTGGTCGGGGGGGGGGGGGGGGGGGAGGAGACAAAAAAAAATCCCAAATGAA
Source organism: Equus quagga (assembly GCF_021613505.1). NCBI lineage: Eukaryota > Metazoa > Chordata > Mammalia > Perissodactyla > Equidae > Equus > Equus quagga. Next base: position 126,948,299 of record NC_060273.1, read on the forward strand.
TAAAAAAAAAATTTGAAAAAAATTAAAAACCCTTCCTTAAAAAAAAAAAAAAAAAAAAAAAAAAAAAACACTCAACAAACTAGGAATAGAAGGGAGCTTCCTCAACATGATAAAGGCCATACATGAAAACTCCACAGTGAACATCATTCTGTAGGGGAGGAAGACATTTCCTCTACCTGCTCTGGGTCCTTCTGGCTGGAGAATGAATTAAATTCACATGAGAGAGAATAACAGGAGAAAATTAAACAAAGCTTTATACCATGTATACATGGGAGAAGCTCAGGCAAACTGAACAACTCGCCAAAATGGCTGAAGCCACCACTTTAAATATCCTCTTCAGCTAAAGACAAAGGAGGATGTTGGGTGTGGGGGGAGTCAGTTACAAGAGGTTACCAGACAAGTACAGTAAACAAGAGTAAGATTATTATGCAGATTTAAGTCCTTGCCTTCTGCGTGATTAAGAGTTTCTAGAGATAAGGTCATCCCCCCTTCTTCCTGGTATAGAGAGGGAGACACCTTTACAGATGGAGATTTCCCTTACAAATATAAATGTCTCTTAACAAAGGGTAAGTAAATTCTGCTTTTCAGAGTTTCTTTTCTATATGCAGTTTTTAAAAATAACCAGCCCAAAATAATCCTCATGCCAAAGAGACGTTTCTTGGGGTGACCAATTCCAGTCCCCCACAATACTCAATGGTGAAAGACTGAAAACTTTTCCTCTAAGATCAGGAACAAGACAAGGATGCCCATTTTTGCCACTTCTATTCAACACAGTATTGAAAGTCCTAGCCAGAGCAATTGGGCAAGAAAAAGAAAGAAAAGTCATCCAAATTGGAAAGTAAAATTACCTTTGTCCATAGATGACATAATTTTTTATGTAGAAAACCCTAAAGATTTAACACCAAAAAAACAATATTAGCGCTAACAAACACTTTATCCCACAAAGTCACAGGATACAAAATCAACACAAAAATCAGTTGCATTTCTATACACTAATGATGAATCTGAAAAGGAAATTAAGGAAACAATTCCATTTACAATAGCTTGGAAAAAAATAGGAATTAACTTAACCTTCAAGGCGAAAGACTTGTATAGGGAAATTGCAAAACGCTGCTGAAGGAAATTAAAGACAAATATGGAAAGACAATCTGTAAATGGACTGGAAGATGACAATACTACTTAAAACATTCTACAGATTCAATGCAATGCCTATCAAACTCCCGACAGCATTCTTTGCAGAAATAGAAAAACCCCTCTTAAAACTCATATGGAATCTCAAGGGACCCTGAATAGCCAATATTGTTCCTTCTCCCTTCTTGTCAGTGGAATCTCTCCCACTTAGGCTGAAGGGTGTGCCCAGGCCTGAGGGTTTCCCAGGACTTGGGATTTTCAGTGCTAAAACCAGGACAGTCCCAGGCAAACTAGGCTGGTTGGGCATCCTACTCCTACTGTGGTTGAACGCCTTAAGAATGATTTTTTAATTTCACAAGTAAAATTATGAGACATTCCCTTCATGCAAATGAAACACCCAAACCACTAAAAGGAATCAGGGCTCCATGGAGAAATGGCTGATTCCAGGTCTGGGATACAGAGTATTAGATGATCCGGGAGCAACTGGTGCTAGAAAGTAAGGAAGTGCTAAAAAAATTATGACCTGTTGAAAGGACACGGAGGCAGCCTGGAGGAGCTCCCACTGGCTAAACGTGCCGCTGTTTGAGCATCTAAGTAAACAGTGATGGACTGGAACTCAGTAAAATAAGGATCCACGGATCCGCACGCTAACGAACGCACCGTCCTCCCCAGGCTACGCAGCTAGTCCGTGGAGAAGGGATGATGGAAATGGAGAAAAACAGTACGGTAATCATTCATTTAGGCAAGAAACACCAACGAAAACCAGCGGGTGAAAGTCTGAGTAACGGCAGGGTATTTGCCTCGCCTCAAGGCGTCTTCTCCCAGGATGACAATCGCAAAGGGACCCCGCGCCCCTGCGGGCGCCGTGCTGCGGGGTTCGGCGCGGGGGCACGAAGCGGGTCCTGAGTCGCTCCCCACTGGAGGCCGTGCCCCGGCGGGCCGGCTTCTGCCCGATCCCCGGGACGCGGTGCGCCGCGTTTGACCATCGCCCCCGTTCCCACATCCCGCGCCGGCCCGCCTCACCCCTCCGAACCGAACCGTGGCTGCCCGCCCCGCCCTCGGTCCCCGACGCTCGGGTGCTCCACGCGGGGCTGCGCGGACCCGAGGGGGCTTCCCGGCCGCCCCCACCTCGCGGGCCTGGGCGTGGGCCTCAGCGTTTTTAATAAATATCCATATGTGTAAGAAACAGTATGCTGCAAACTGCTGTTATATCAGAGGTGAGAGCGTTATTTTCTGCATTGGGTGTGTCTATTGTGATTAGATTTTTTGAAACACTATGTGCTTATTTTCGTGAATGCGAGGAGTCAAAAGGAATTTCCTAAAATCTTCCATAAAGGGGGGAAAAAAGATCACACAGAGGAATAGGAAACGACACTGCGTAAGACTCACAAATCACGAGAAAACACTGGACTCTCTGCAAGGAATACAACTGGAGAACTATTAGTATCCATAGAACTCAGATATTGATAAGAAAAAGAACCAAGGCATTTAGAGAAGAGGAGACTCAAATAGCCAAAGATACATGGAAAGATAAAACATTCCCACTAGTAACTGGGAAACCCCAATTAAACTGCGGTGACGAACCATTCCACACGCATCAGACGTGTCATTCCCGCCAATACTGACCTTGTCAGACTTGTTAAATGTTGGTGATATTTATTAAGGATAAAGGTGCACGTAATCTTGGACCCAGCAGTTCCATTCGTGGATGAGTTACCGAGAGAAAACCTCCCGTGTCTGTATCCAGAGGTTTGTAGAATGTTACAGCCTTGTTTGTAGTGAAAAACTGAAAATAACCTGGAAGCTCATTGACAGGAAAACAGCTCCATTACTGTCTTAGACTAGGTTTCCCCCAAAGCAGATCCCCAGACTAAAATTTAAGTGAAAGCAGTTTATTTGGCAGGTGATGTGTAATAGGCAGAAACCAGTAATTGGTGTGTGGAAAAGTTGAAACAGGGAAGGTAAGAAAGTCAGTTCATTGGGTAGGGTAACAAGCTCAATATTGCTGAGATATCTAGGAAGCAGAGGAGAAGAAAGCTGGAGTATTTATCCCTCACTCTGGTTGGGGGATGTTCCCTGTATGTGGGCTGAACACAATCCAGCGCTGGGTAGAGGGTCCCAGGTGTTTGCAGAAAGAAGCTGTTGGCACGCACAGGAACAGTGACTGCTAAATACTTAAAGCAATTCCATATGTTTATGATTATGCATGTGAGGTCTTCATACTTTTTTATGTAGTAAAAAGTATAAAGCCACGCATGGTTTGTTTGAAATATTTTACAATTTAAAAATATACAAAATCAGGAAGACCAATTAGAAGTTCAGGTGAGGAATGATGGTAATTTAGACCAGAGGGTTGGGCATAGTGAAAAAATTGTGAATTCAGGATATATTTTAAAGTTGGAGGTAACAAGATTTTCTGATCGAGTTTGATTTTGGTTTACGACCCACTGAATTTGAGATTCCTTGAAGGAAGGAAAGAAAGGGAGTAAAAGAAAAACAAACTGAAAACAACAGAACCATGCCTTCAAAATTCTGAGACATTATTTTCAAATAATTATACTCAGCCAAATAATCAGGGGTGAGGGTAAAATAAAGACATTTTTAGACAAACAAAGACTCAGTGTTATCTCCATGTATCCTTTCCTGTAAAGCTATTGGACGAAATGCCCCAGCAAAATGAAGAAGCAAATAAACCAAGAAAGGAATGTATAGCATCCAGGAAATAGGATCCAACACAGGTAATATTCCAGCTATGCAGCTGGCTTACAAAGCAAACAAAAATATAAATAGGTTGTTGACAGATCTGGAGCATTTGGAAAGAGGTAAGTTCATTGAAGCTAGAGAAAATGTAAGAAAAAAAAGGACAGTGGGTTAGGTAATCATTAATTCCAGGAAAAAGAAAAAAAAAGTTGTACAAGAAAGGAAGTAGAAGCATAATGTGCTGTTTTTCTCAACAATGAGTTATAGGGTACATAAAGTCATAAAGATGTGATGACTGCTTAACCCTTGCTATGGTCTGACTGTTTGTGTGCCCCCCCCCCCCCCAAATTCACATGTTGAAATCCTAACCCCCAAAGTAATGGTAATTGGAGGTGGCCATTGGTAGGTGATTAGGTCATGAGGACGGAGCCCTCATGGAGAGGATTTAGTGTCTTTATGAGAGGCCCTAGGGAGCTCCCTTGCCCCTTCCTCATTCAAGGTTACTGTGAGAAGACAGCCGTCAGCGAGGAAGCACCTTGTCTTTGTGAGGGACAGTTTGGCTGGCCAGCTGCTGAAAGAGTTCTGAAAAATAATTACCTTTGAAAGATTGAACCCTGTGATCAAGGATGTTCTGACTGGGAGAAAAAAAAAGAAATCCATGATTAATTGAGTACCAGGCATAGAATTAGAGACTCCATAATGAAAAGACATTGCTCACAAAGGGGATAGAGCCTCTAGCCAAACACAGCAGAAAGACCCCTTCAATCCACATGAAGTTGTGCTAGTCCTGTGACTAAGGGGAAGCTGCATGAGTGACCATTTCTAATTATCTGCTTCTGCCCTTTCTGTCCCTCAGGAGACCTTAGGTGGACCAGGAAGGTTTTCTGGCAGTGCACTGACGTTTCTGTTAAGCTTCTGTATTCTTGGAACAAAAAAGAAAGAGAATAAATTACATTGTTGTGTGGTATTTCAAATAACTTTGCAGTCCATAATCAAAGTAAATGTGAAATTTATTAATTGGAAGGCAAATTTCAGTTGGTCTCTAGTTCTTTGCCCCAGGGCCACAGGACGCACGAGACAAACCCCGAAGGAACAGTTAGTCTGCAAGAAGACTTGATGATGATGAACTCAGGAAAAGGGAGGGGAGAAGAGATTTTCCACTGTGCCTACCAACCACTGTCTTTTGGGAAAGGGACGCTGCATGAGATGCCCCCTTTTTCAGCCCCTGTTGTAGCCCCTTCAAAGGACCAAAGTTGGCCTGCGGGTTGGTTTCTACTGCCAGTCTCCTTCCACAGGTGAATTAGCAAAACTTAAACTCAGGATTTTCCCCCCAGCGTTTTATTATGAACTATTGCAGGCACACAGAAAAGTTAAAAGAATTCAACGTTAAACACCCATTTACCCATTAACTAGATTGTGTCACTGTTAACACTTGGCTGTCTCTGCTTTATCACATGTTTAGCCATCCATCCATCTAGCCATCTTACATTTGGATGCATTTCCAAGTACATTGTAGGTATCAGTATGCTTCATCCCTAGATTCCTCGGCTTGCTTATCATTAACTATGGTTCAATAGTTTACTTTTTTTTGGTAGAATTTACAAATTGTAAGTGAAATGCAAATCCTAAGTGTAGCATTCTATAGGTTTTGACAAAAGCAGGTGCCCATGGGACCCAAACCTCTATCCGTCACCTCAGAGAACTCCCTTATCCCCTTTCCCAGTCAATCTTGCATCCATAAAGGCAGTTGCTATTCCAGGTTTTTTCCTCAGTATAGATTATTTTTGCCTGTTCCTGAACTTATATGAATGGAATCATGCAGGATGTACTCTTTTGGACTGGCTTATTTCACTCAGCATAATTTATTTGAAATTCACCCATGTTGTTACATGTATCAGCGGCTTTTCCTTGTCATAACTGATTAGTATTCTGTTGTATGGCTGTACCACAGTTTCCTTATCCAGTCCCTCTTTGATGGATATGTGGGCTCTTGCAAAGTGGGATTTGAGCCCACTGTTGAAGGATCTAGAGAGGTGGTGGCTGAGGGTCAAGAGGAAGACAGATATACGCTCCAGGCAGAGGAAAAGCCACGAAGAAACTTCATTCCCTAATTACAAGACCCAGGACAAGACCTTGCCAAGGCAGGGTAGGTGTTATCAAGCCCCATCTCCATCAGGTGCCAGGGCCCACTCCACCTTTGTGGCATCTCTCAGTCTGCTCTCTTTTTCGTAACCACATCTGGCTCAGGTCTTTATTTATTTTCTCTCGCTTGAAACTGGTGGTGTTTCAGTCTCTGATCTCCCTCCCCAACTTTCTACCATAAACATGACCCCCAAGACAAACTTTTCCCACTGCACTCTGATTATGTTACTGTCTCACCTCAGTGCTCACCCAGCTAAGGCCAAACTCCACCTGGGCATTTAAGGTCCTCTACAGACGGCATTGATGAACCTCTCCAGACTCAGTATCTACCACTTCCGCTCCTGCGTGTTGTATACACAAGCCACCCTCCGCTCCTCACAAATCCCCAAATAGACCCAAGCTTGCCACACGCACGCCCTTCCTTATGCCGTTCTCTCTGCCTACAATTCCTCCTCCCTGTATCCTCCAGTCTGGACCCTACCTGTTCCTCAGAGCCGTGCACACACCCAAAATGTTACCTGTTTCACGAAGCCTTCCTTCTCTCCTTCCTCCAATCACCCGGCACCACCCGTCTCTACTAGAGCCCTTAAATGTGGTTGGCCTCCCAGCTGTTTTCTCACCTCCTGTCCTTTATCACTTAGGGATGTCTTTAGCTGCAAGTATCAGAAAATCCTACTGACAATGGCTTGAACAAATTGGGATTTGCTGACTCTGTGATTCTCTCGGTTTTTCAAACTTCGAGGTTGCAAGATGACTACTACTGAGTCAGAAACCAAGTCCATGTTCACAGCAGGAGGAAGAGAGAAAGAGAGGAGTGTCAGGCACAGGTTTCCCTTTTATCGGGAAAGCAAAACTTGTCCCGAATCCTCCTAGCACTCGAGATTAACTCTAATTAATGCACATCAGAATTGAGGATCACTGGCTTACAACTAATCTTGATCTGTCATCTGGGGCTGGCATATGCCTCCCTTCCCTCCACCCCAAAATCAGGTCTCTTGGCAAGGGAGAAAGGGGAAGCATATGGGAATGCAATTAACGGTTTTTGCTACATCAACTCTGCCAGACTGCCAGCTGTTTCAAGGTAGGAACTATATCTTACTCACCTTTATCTCCCCTCAAGATGTCTAGCATCTCAAAACTGTTGATGATAGATAGATAGATAGATAAATAGATAGATAGATAGGCAGGCAGAGCATAGTGCCCCAGTTGCCAATGCCTGGGAGGACTCCAACTACATGGACGATAGCAAAGATCGTCACAATGAATAGAAATACAAACACTCTACCCACTGCATCTTGGTATCAGAGTCCCCAAGGAAAACACAACACAGTCAAGCCCTGGATGGGACACTTCTACTCACATAGAGAAGAGACAGAGCAAGATCAGCTCCAATAGGGTGCGTGGTCCCACATGGCTAGCCGACGCAGGGCAATTGGCCTACATGCACCCCTCTTATGCTGCAGTAGAAGGACCCCGACCCCTCCCCGGTGGAGCTGAAATACTGAAGGTAGGGGGCGCTCCTGAGGTCATTGATGCCCACGCCGAAGCAGAACAAAAGAGCACACCATGAGCTTGAAACAAGAAAAGATATTCCCACACTAGGTGATAAGCCCAGCCCAGGCTGTGTGGGCTCTTTACCTCTTGGTAAGGAAGTGTTCCAGGCCCAAGGCTCATTCTTGTGTGCCCAAAAGGGGGTTAAGATATGTGCCATACAGCTGTTTGGGTTGAAAAGCACATTTGAGACTGCCCTTCCCAACACCGAGATGATTGATTGATAGATAGACAGATAACTAGATAGTAGATAGATAAACAAAATGAGTTAAATAGAATTTTGCACATCATCAGTGGAACCTCCTAACCTGTATAATATTCTTTAGGAAAACAAGCTTCACGTTTAATATCCGATTTACAAATGAACTATTGAAAAAAAAAATCATTAGCTGGAGACGATCAATACTTAGGTCCTTTAATGAAGTTTTCTTTAGTTGATTTTATTCAATGAGAACTGAATAGAAAACCATGCTAACTTATCTCTCACTCACTGCGTCTCTGGTGGCTCCGTGTCCTAAGTGAAAATCCAGGTAGGTGAAGGACCTAGAAGGAAAAACCAGCTTCCCATGGTCCCCAGCCCCCTGCATCCACTCTCCTGCTGGGTTACCAGTGACTCCACTCTCTACAGCTGATAAGAAATCTTCAGACCATGTGACATGTGTAAGCTCATAACATACCAACACCATGCTTGTGGGGCGGCGGTAGGGGAATCCTGGAATCTAGGACTGAAGTGTCATGTTTAATTTCTACCATACATTCAATCTCATTGTAATAAATTCTATGTGGCATCCACACTGGGGGTTGATTTGGCACTTTACTATATTAGCCACATTGCTATAAATTACATTTCCAATATACAGATTAAAACAAACTTGATGTGCACTTTCCCTGCAGTACAATAAAAGTGGAATGCAATGCTGTTCACCCACTGTGCTGGGTAGAGATCCACTAGCTGCCTTGGCAGATAAACCCCAAATCTCAATGACTGAACACAATGGAAGTTTATTTCTTGCTCGAATGAAGTCCAACACAGGTGTTTCTGATCAGCAGGCAGCTCTCCAGGTAGTGATTCAGGGATCCAGGCTTGTGGCTTCTATCTTCAACCAGGAATTTCCAAGGTTGTTGTCAAAAAGGAAAGGACATGGAAGAGCACATGTGGGAGATCTGGGGGGTAGGGCCGGCTGGGAAGAGGCACACACCACTTTCCCCCACATTCCACCAGCCAAAACTTTGTCACATAACCACACCCAACTGCACAGAGGCTGGGAAACAGTCTGGCTACAGACCAGGAGCAAGAGGAGAGAGGTTTGGTGAATGAGGCTCTGCCACACCCGCAAAGGGAAAGAGACAGACACCTGGCTTACAACTTGGCTTCTGCTTCCCCCCATTTTTCTGTTGTTTCGAATCTTTATTCTGGGATTAAGAGATTTGGGTGGATGAACTGGAAATGCATCCTGCTTCTAGTGAGGGTCCTTGAGATGTTTAAATCAGAAGACTAAAAGGAGTTAATGCTAGCTGTTCTTTGATGGTTGTGAGAAATATAAGCAGAGTTCAGGTCTTCTTGGAAAAGAACTCCATATTTTAGGAAAGTGACTCATTCATGGACAGAGACTAGATGTTGGATTTTCTCTTGTAAAGAATGGAAGGAGTAATAACTTTCTTTGCACGTGGAAATAATTTTATCATATAGAGCTTTTTTTTTTTAACACTACACATTGGGCTTGGGTGTTAGTTCTATATTACCTGTATTCTCATTGCCCAAGTCTTTATATTTGGTAAAAAGTCCCCGTCTGTCAGGGCATATATATTCTTGTTTGGCTTTTCCATCTGGACTAGGAAGCCTGCCCTTCCCCAATAGCCCATTAGTAGCATATACTTTCCCACATTCTGTCACCAAAACTTACTCCTGGAAGGTCTTTGGTCCAGATTGCGAGTGGGAAGGAGGTCTGAACCCGGTGGGCCCTCAGTCGGTAATTGCTCCTCGCTGGTCCTCTCCCGACCCAGAGCTCTCCTGCCGACCTCCCCAGGCAGCCTGACAACCTCAACATCTTTCTCCCACCTCTACAGCACTTGTGGCCCTTGGGATGAGACTAAGAATGTTGTCAGTTCACTTAGTACAAACTCACAGCGGGGCAGAAAGCAGGCTCAAGTAGACTGAACAGGTCTGAGTTTCCATCTTAAAAACTTTAGCTATTAGTCAGGGACATAAATGTGATCATATCAGTCAGCGTTTTCCACAGACACAGAACCAATAAGATATATATGTATTAAGAGACTTATTTTAAGGAATTGACTTATGCAATTGTGAAGGCTAGCAAGTCTGAAATCTATAGAGCAGGTCAACAGGCTAGAAATTCAACCAGGAGTTGATGTTGAAATCTTGAGATAGAATTTCTTCTCCAGAAAACCTGTTTGCTGCTCTTAAGGCCTTCAACTGATTAGCTTAGGCCCACCCACGTTGTTGAAGGTCATCTCCTTTACTTAAGGTCAATTGATTCTGAGTGTTAACTACAACTGCAAAATACCTTCATAGCAACACCCAGATTCATGTTTAATTATATCACCAAGTACTATAGCCTGGCCAAGTTAACAGAAAACTATGCAGTACTCAGAGTAAGAAAAAATGTGATTATGCTACATGCTGTTTTGGAGTTAATTTCCTTTTCACATTAGAAAGCTTTTTGGGAAAAAACACAACACTCTCTTAAGCACTAATGTCACATTTGTTGGTCTATTGGGATAGTTTTTCTTAAAGGGTTTGTAGTTCGGTCTAAACAGAATGTCAACCACACTGGAGGTTTTTGAATTACGATTGGATCTGAATTGTCACCTCCTTCTCCATAGTTCAGTGATTTTTCAAGCTTAGATTAAAAATGAAAAGGGAAGTCCAACTTTTAAGATTGACTCCCCTATGCCCCCTGAAAATCCAGCTCCAACAGGGCGCCTCATTTGTACATTTTCTCCGTGACTCCAGGTATTTGCAGCTTCAAAAAGCATTCCTTTGGAAAAGCAAATCTGGAAACACTCAAAGGGCTGGCCTTCGGCTCTGCAAACTTTTCACAATAATGTACACTGAACGCAGTTTGTCAAAATCTGTTTCTTTTCATAGCCTGTGGCTTGAGAGTGATTTCTGGGAAATGTTGATTATAAGATAAGCTCTATTCATTCGGTTTCAAGCAGAGGCATCTTTTCAGAGAAACGAGGGGGTGAGCGAACCCCTCTGGGCCGCCACTGTCGCCGCCCGCCGGGGTCGGGAACCTGCTCGTCACCGCCCGCAAAGCAGCGCCGAGCGCCCGCGGGGGGCGGTGGAGCCAGTGGCCCGCACGGGCGGGCGGCTGCGGGGGCGCCCTGGGGGGCTGCAGCGTTCTGTATTCTAACTTTTCAACGCAAATTCTAAAGCTGGAGAAGAGGGCAGGAAAACAGGCAGGCTTCAACGCGAGCCAGCCGTCAGATACGCCCTTGACTCGCTCTAAGTGGAACCGGGTAATTGTCTCGCTGGAGACCAGCAGACACGGCTCGTGGGACAGAACGGTTTGTCCCTGGAACATATTCATTCCAGGGCTTGTGTGTGAAAAGGCCACACGTGGATAGAAACCGTGTTCTTGGCATTCCTTGCGCTCTGCAGCCTTGAGCCTCGCAGGGCCGGAGCCCACGTGCCCGGGCGCTCCGGGGCGCAGGCGGAGGCTGTGGGGGGCGGCCGCCCCCCCCAGGGTGTGGGTGGGAGGCAAGCTGAGCAGGCGGGCGCCTGGCGCAAAGCAGCCCTCCGCTCGCTCGGAGCCTATTTTCGGTTTCTTGGGACCCTCCTACCGGTCCAGCTTAAATTGAGAGGGGATTTGGTTTGCCTCGCTGGCTGTTTCTTCCCACTCATATTCACGATTACAGCTTTGTTCATTGTCGTTAAAATACATTTACTATGGACCGTTTTTGCATGGCCCTCTGCTAAAATCTGCGCAAAGACGATGTCGCTAGCCCTGAAATAATGCAAAGAGCCCGGGGCGCAGAGAGAGAAGGCTGGGTTTCAATCCTGGGTCCACCTGGAAATGTTCATTAAAATCCTCACTTGCGAGGAACGAGCCCTCACTACAGTCACCCCCTGTGATTGGGTGTGACAGGGTGTTGACCTAAAGACGCCCACACAACTGAAAGGGGAATGCGAAGGCCATCCGAATGTGAAGGGCGCATGGCTGGCTGTCACGTGCGTCTCTTTCCTGCTGGGTCTCACGTCCTCTGTGTGCCCCGTTGTCACTCCAGCCTACCTCCCCCAAAGGCTTTTGGTTAGGATCCCACCACTAAGTCATTTTCTCTTTCTTAATTCAGATTCTCGAGTGATAATACGATTGTGCCAGCTCGTCTTTTAAAGTCAGGCTTTGTAACAGCCCGGTAAGGACTGGCTGTTTGTGGGGCAAGGGCCTTCCCCTGGTCCAGAGAAGCCTTGAGCAGCCTACTTCCCTCTCTACAGTGGCGTTCGCAGCCTCGGCATGTCCAAAACACTCGGCCAGGCCCCTTAACCACCCCCAGACCCGGCGTCTTCAACTATATTACGACGGTAGCACCCCACCCCTGCCCACAGAGCTATCACTCATGCACTCAAGAAGCATTTATGAGCCTCTGTTCCCAGGCACTGTGCTCAGCAATGGGGATACAGGGGTGAACAAAACTGATGCATATCCACCCTTGGAGTTGACAGTCCAGATCGAACAAGATCTTATCTATGAAAACTCAGACCCACCCTCCCACCTGCAGCCCCACTGCAGACCCAACGTTAAGCTTCTATCTTTCTTTCTTTCTCTCTTTCTTTCTTTGTGAGGAAGATTGGCCCAGTCAAGCTTCCTCTATTTTATGTGGGATGCTGCCGCAGTGTGGCTTGACGAGTGGTGCCAGGTCTGTGCCTGGGATCCAAACCTGCGAACCCCAGGCCTCCCAGGTGGAGTGGACAAACCCAACCACTACACCACTAGGCCTACCCGCATTCATTCTTTCATTCATCAAGGATTTCTTGAACACCTACTGTGAGTCATATAGGCACTAGGTAAATGCAAAAAAAAACTAGATGCAAAGATAAATAATACATGGTTTCTGATCTCAAGGAGCTCATGGTCTATTTGAGAAACAGACACACAAGCAAATAGTGATGAGGCAAAAGCATGAGTTAGCAGGTAGAGAATGAGATATGAAAAGGGAAACTTCAGCTTGGCTGAGGAAGTCAAAGGAAGCTTCCCAGAGGAGGTGACACCTGATCTGAGATTTAAAGGATGAGGAGGAGTCTGTCAGGTGTTCAAGCAGCAGAGGGGGTGGGGGGAAAGGGGAATGAGAAAGGGCTATGGACATTCCAAGCAAAGAAAATAACATGCAAAGCATAGAAGTTGTAGAGATTATGGAGACTTCCAAGAAATAGAAATGCTCGAGGATTGCTGGAACATGAAGTTTAAGAAGTGTGGCAAAAAATGAAGCTAGAAAAGTAGCAGAGGCCAAATTGAACCTTGAATGCCTTGCTAAGTATTTTAAATTTTATCCCATGCCCTATCGGGAGTCATGAAAGAATTTAGAGTAGTGGATTAATCTCAGTAATTAATCTGAATTATCTCAGGTTTACTTTTACAGTGAGCATCCTGGGGGACAGAGCAAGGCCAGATTGGAGAGGGGCAGGAAGAGAGGCAGAGAGGCGGCAAAGAGACAGCTCTAAGAGTCTCAAGGAGAGATTATGGGGACTTGAACTGATGAGGCAACAGTGGGTGGGAGAGGAGGTGAGCTTCTCCAGAGAGTTCTGGAAGGTAGAATTCACAGACTTTGGTGATTGTTTTGGAAGTGGGGAAGAGAAAGGATGAGAAGATGACTCTCAGACCTGAGAGACGAGCGGGGAGAGAGGTGCTGAACCCCAGAGAGGCCGGTCAGGAAGGAAGCAGGCAGGCGGCCAACTGCCGTGTGGACAGGTGGGGTTGAAAGTGCCTCTGGAACGTGCAGAGATGTTGAGTGACTCTGCAACCGGGTTTACAGGCCTGCTGCTCAACACAGGAGGCTGGGATGCAGGTCTGGATGTGGAGGCGTCAAACCGTGGGAGCGTTTGAGACTGTGGGTCAAGAGAAGGTGCAGCGTGGGGGTAGAAGCCCCGTGGGGGGCCACGGGCGGACACCTGCTGCAGGAGCGAGGACAGTGAAGGGAGACTCGCTGCCATGGGAAGAAAAGCCCGCCTTCCCTAAGACCAGCTGCTCACTCCCACCCTGCCACTTAGGAGTATGCTCTGGACAGAGACGGAAGAAATCGTTATTCCCTGACGAAGACCAGTGCGTGCGCGCGCGTGTGTGTGTGTGTGTGTGTGTGTGGCCTTAGGGGGAGATGCTCTCTGACAGCTCAGTAAGGGGCTGTCTTTTTTGTGCTCCATGAGGCTCTGGCCCAGTCCAGAACTCTCACTGCCCTGCCTGGTAATACACTTGGCTATCCCCGTTGTGGACACAAGAAACTGCGCTGGGAAACATTTGTTCTAGAGAAAGATTTAAGATGAGGAAGTCGTGTACCTCCAGGTTAGCTGAAACTAAGGAGATTAATGAAGCAGAGATTGAAGATAGACAGAAGCAAGAGAGGCAAGGGATGAAGATGGAGAATGCCCCTGATGGCTCCAGAGCAGAGGTGAAGGGGTGGTCTTGGAGAGGAGGCAAGAAGGAGAAAGGAGTCAGGAGGGTGGCCCAGCTCACTGGGTGGGGGAGGGGAAAGGCAGTCCCATGCGGAAGGGGAGATGGTTCACACGCGGAGCTTAAATCGCTGTGAATACAGGGAGACGGAGCAAGGCTTTCTGAGGAGAGGGAGTGCGTGCTCATGCAATGTGGGTTCCAGAATGGGCAGCACTGAGAGATAGCCCAGACCATAGATATATAAAGAACAAGCTGATCCATGTTTACAGGAAAGTGTATATAGTTTTTGTCAAAGTTTATCTGGGGATGAAAGTGGGCATTTCATATATTCCAGTTTTTCAGCAGAAAGGGATCCAGGGAAAGTCATCATTTCTCCTTTGATAAATCCAGAATAATTTATAGAGAATACTAAGAGAAAACACAGGGATTTGACGTTTGGGCAAGCAAGTACATTTTTTTAAAAGTTTCTTTAGAATAGACATGAAAAGAATAGAGATGAAAAAGAGCAAAAAGCTGATAGAAAATTGGGCAAAAGATATCAAAAGAAAGGTGACAGAAAAGATAAAAATGGCCTTTAAACATATAAAAAGCTGTTCAATATCTCTAATACATAAGAGAAATACCAATTAAAACTGCACCGTAAAACTGAAAAGCTTGACAGCATACTCTGGTACAACCCGTATGGAGGAAAATTTGGCAAGATGAAGTACACTATGAAGAACTATGAAGTACCTATGTAGTCTTTTTGCCAAAAATTTAATGTGAATTGAATCAAGTCTCTAGACCCAAATTCCAGTCTGTTGGAAATACAGGGGATAAAGGAACAAGTCAAATTGCACCATCATAAAACCAGAATATTGGACATTTTTAAAGAAACTAGACTGGACTCTAAAAAATGTCAATGCCATAAACTAGAAATGACCCAAATGCCCATCAGCAGTGGCCGTGATAAATAAGTTTTGGTACAGTCACACAATAAATGCTATACAGCAAGAACGAATGGACTTCAGCTACACACAGCAGAACAGATAAATTTGACAAATAATATTAAGTAAGAGAAACAGAAGAGAGAATTCACATTCTCCAGTTCAATTCACATAAAGTTCATAAGCAGGCAAACTATCCTGGTGTAAGTCAAGGTCATGGTCACCCTTGGGGGATAGTGAGGAGAAGAGAGCAGGGGCTGTTCAAATTGGGAAAATTCAGAATTACAAACTTAGGATTTGTGCATATTTCTTTTCTTTCTTTAAAAACTTTTCTTTATTGTGCTGTAACGCACACAGTGAAGTGCATAAAGTGCAATAATCAATGTATACAGTTTGATGGATTTTCATATTTATATGCACCTTGTAACCAAAATCCAGAGCAAGATATAAAACATTTCCAGCACCCCAGAAAGTTCCATGATACCTCTTCCCAGTTTCTAACACCCCCCCCAACCCCCCCACACATATAACCACTATTCTGACTTCTATTACATGTGATTAGGTTTTCCTGTGCTGAACTTTATCCAACTTCTGTGTCTATTTTGGTGTATGACTTTTTTTGCTCAGCATAATGCCTGTGAGATTCATCCTTATTGTTGCAGGTATCAATAGTTTTCTTAAAAAATTGTTATAGTCCATTGTACGAATATAGCACATTATGTTTATCTGTTCTCCTGTGGGTGGACATTTGGGTTGTTTCCAGTTTTGAATTATGAACAATTCCTGTGCATGTCCTTGGTGGACACAGGCTCTCATTTCTCTCTGGTTATAAACCTAAGCATGAACTTGCTGAGTCACTGGGCAGGCATATGTTTAGCTGTAATAGATACGGCCAGACGATTTTCCAAGTGGCTGTACCCACTTGACTCTTAGCAGAGGTATTTGAGAGTTCTGATATTTCCATAACTTCATCAACTCTTGGATTTGTTCTTTTTAATTTTAGCCATTTTAATGAGTATGTAATGGTATTTCATTGTGATTTTAATTTGTATTTCTCTTATGACTAATGATGTTGAACACCTTTTCATATTTTCATTAGTCATTTGAATATCTTTTTTTGTAAAGTACTCGGTAATTCTTTTGCTCATATTTTTGATGCTTGAGTTGTTTTTTGGTTTTTTTTTTTAGTGATTTGTAGTAGTTCTGGATATCTGAGAACTCTGTCAAACATAAGCACTGAAACTATCTTCTCATTCTGTGGTTTTCTTTTTACTTTCTTAATTGTGTCTTCTGATGAACAGACATTCTTTATTTTAATGAAGTCCGATTTATCACTTTTTTTCTTTCTTTTATGGTTAATGCTTTTCGTTTACTCTGAAATATTTGCCTCCCTAAGGTCAGGAAGAATTTTTCCTCTGTCTTATTGTTGTTGTTGTTGTTCAAGAAGATTGGCCCTGAGCTAACATCTGTGCCAACCTTCCTCTACTTTGTATGTGGGTTGCCGCCATAGCAAGGCTGAAGAATGGTGCAGGTTTGCGCCAGGGATCTGAACCCGAGAACCCTGGGCCGCCACAGTGGAGCATGGAACTGAACCACTACATCGCGGGGCCGGCCCTCCTCTGTTCTCCTTTAGAAATTTTAATTTAAGGTGGATCATAACCCTAGAGGTGTGAAGTGAAACAATAATTTTTGCATATGGTGTGAGATGGGGGTCCCTGCTCCAAGGCCATCTGTTGAAGAGGCTATCCTTTCCCCCATTGGATTGCAGTGGCACTTCCATCATATATCAAGTGACAACATATGTTTGCCTAAATTTCTGGACTCTGTTTTATTCCATTGATCTATTTGTCTTTTCTTGAGCTAATACCACACTATCTTGATTATTCTAGCTTTATGATGTCTTGAAATCTTATAGTAAATCTTATATAAATCCTCCAAATTTGTTTTTCTTCTTCTACATTGCCTTGCCTCTTCTAGATGCTTTGCAGTTCCACATAAATTTTAGAATCACCTTGTCAATTTCCACAAAAATACCTGCTGGGATTTTGATTAGAATTATTATGAATCTAAAGATTAATTTTTGAGAGTTAATATCTTTCCATTTATTTAAGTCTTCTTTAATTTCTCTCATCCACATTATATGATTTTCAGTGGAGAGAAGAGGTCTTACAATCTCTTGTTAGGGTTGTTTGTGGGAATGTGGTACCTTTTGATGATATTATAATTGATATTTTTTACCTTTCATTTTCATTTTTTGTTGCTAGTATATAGAAATGATCTTTGCATAATGACCTTATATCAAGAGACCTTGCTGAATTTGTTTATTCTAATAGTTCATAAATTCTTTTGGGTTTTCTTTGTTTTCAACTGTGCCATTTGTAAATAGAGAGACAGTTTTCTTTCTTCCTTTCAAATTTTTAGACCTATTATTTCTTTTTCTTGCTTATAATGCTGGCTGCAGCCTCCAATGATTTTTGTACTTTTCTGTATGTACAATATAGTTTGAAAATTTTTTTAATTTAGTGACATAACTGAGCTAGACTAAGAGACTAAAATGGCATAACCAAATTGAATGCATGAAACTTGATTGAATCTTGGTTTTAAAAAAGTTATAAAAGGCATGTTTTTACAGGTGGAAATTTGAACATGATCTGAATATTAAATGATCGAATGGAATTGTTATTTTTCTTGAAAATAGCTTAATAATAGTATTGCCGTTTCATAGCAATGTCCTATTCTTAGGAGACGAATGTTTGTGTATTTAGAGGGAAATGTTAATCACAACAAGTACTTCTAAATAGTTCAACGAAAATGTGTGCATGTGTGTTTGTATGTATGTATGCAGAGAGAGAAAGTTGATGTGGCAAAATGTTAACAATTCTTGAATCTAAGTAAAGAATTGTGTATAAGCTTACAGCGGCTCCCATGATCCCCACCTCCTAGTGTTCATGCTCTTATGCGACCCCCTATCCCTCAGTGTGAGCAGGACTGACTTACTTTTAGACAATAAAATATGGCAAAGGTGACAATATGTACAACATTATGTGATCAAGCTACATAAGACTGTAGCTTCTGTCTTATTGGAGTCTCTGTCTCACTTGCTAGCTTTGAGGAAGCAAGTGACAACGTTGGGGAACCCAACATGGCAAGTAACTATAGTGGCCTCCAGGAGGTAAGGATGGCTTCCAGCTGACAGCCAGCAAGGACCTGAAGCCCCCAAAGGACTGAATTCTGGCAACACTAAGTGAGTTTAGAAGTGGATCCTTTCCCAGTCGAGCCTCAAATGAGATCGCAGCCCTGGCCAACACCTTGTACAGCTTTGTGAGACCCTAAGAATAGGACCCAGCTAAGCCATCCTCAGGATCCTGACTCACCTAAACAGTGAGATTATAAATATGTGTGGTTTCAAGCTTCTAAGTTTGTGATAATATTTTTGTGCAGCAATAGAAAACTAACACAAGGTACAATGGTTAATTTTATGTGTCAACTTAACTGGGCCACAGAGTGCTCAGATATTTGGTTAAACATTATTCTGGATGTTTCTGTGGGGGTTTCTTTACAATGAGATTAACATTTAAATAGGTAGACTGAGCAAAGCAGATTGCCCTCCCTGACGAGGATGAGCCTCATCCAATCAGTTGAAGGCCTGAATAGAACAAAAGGCTGACCTTTCCCCAAGTGAGAGAAAATTCTTCCTGCCTGACTGCCTTTGAACTAGGACAGCAAATCTTTTTCTGCCTTCAGACTCCAACTGAAGCATCAGTTCCTCCTGGATCTCAAGCATGTCAGCCTTTGAACAAGAACTACACCATGGTTCTCTCCTGGTTCTCAGGCCTTCAGAATACATAAGCATATGGAGATGTCATTACACTATTCTTTCAACTTTTCTACATGTTTGAACATATTCAAAACTAAAATTGGGGAAAATGATCTGAAGTCAGGAAGTGTCAGGAGACAGTTCAAAGAAGGTTCTTATGCAGATTCACTGGACTTTCTCCCTCCCTTGTTCTCAACTCCCTCCATTCACTTTTTTCCTCAGTGAATCTACTTTATTTAATATGAGATTTTAAAATACACAATAGGCACTGTAGTTGAACATAAATAATAAACCTACCCCTTTTTTGTGCAGATTTATGTTCTATAAACATTACACTGAGAAAGTTTGGCCTTAACCTTTGTTCTGCAAATGTTTCAGAATTTTTCTACTGCCACATTATGAGATAAATGTCAGTCTGAATGAACGCTTTTCTGTAAAACGCAGCAGCTTCACAGATGGCCTCTAATTCACGGTCATAAAAGACAAGACTACATTTTTTTGGTTGAAAATAATTTCAAAAGCTCTTCTTAAGTTCCCGGCAGAACATAATGCTCCTCTTGATGCTGCCTGAGGTCAGTTAAACAAACTCAGACACTGTCCTCCAGGAGTTATCAACCAAACTGAGAAAATTACATAAAAGCAAAGTTTTACCTAGTATTAATACAGCCACTTTTTTCAGAAACCTCAGTAATTACACATGGCCAGAGAGCTGTTTTGCCCCAGGCTGCTGTCTCTGATGTGACTTGATGGATAATCCTATAGGAAAGTGAACTAGGTTAGTGACAAATAAAAATGGCAAGCAGTAGGATATATTGGAGAATATGAGGAAGCCATTTTGTGTAAACCTAATTCGGCCTGACCTTGTCTTTTCAAAAGGGCCTGACCGAGGCCGTTGAGCATGCATTGTATATCTGCTTTAGAGATTCCCTATGGCAAGAGCAAAAGGCCCTTGAGATAAAGGTGCAACTTCCCTCCCCCTCCCAACGTTGGCGTCTCCTTAAGGATTAAACATCTTTCCTTAGGCTAGAAACTGATTGCTGCGCTCACCTGTGACCACCCAGCTCTGAGACAATAGACTTGCCTCCTGCTACGCCCACCAAGAAAGCAGACCCACTACCTGCTGTGTCCATCAAGTGCTGTGCCGACAGGGCAATCTTGTGACTATTGTGGGAGGGACATTTCAATCATATGTGAAAGGTCCTGTATGGGGGTATGTAACCACTCTGTATACCTCACTTCCTTGGTGCCATTTCTTTCTTCGGGAAGAAAGGCCATGGGCCATGGTCCTCAGATTTCAGCTCAGAATAAACTCTCCCAAATTTTCACTTATAGATTGGTTATGGATTATTTTCGTCGACATTAGCCAGAGGCAAACCATGGAGACACCCCCCAAATTCATTTTCTGAAAAACATACCTTAAGGAAACCTATAACCATCAAGATCATATTTTTAAGGAGGTTTGTCACATAGTAGAGCAGTGGTTCTTTGCTCTGGCTGCACATTAGACTCACCTGCAGAGCTTGAAAATCTACTAGCACCTGAGTTTCCATCCCCCAGCCCAGAAAGCCCAGGCATGGCCTGGCGTCAGAACTTGTAAGTTTCCCTAGTGATTCTAATGTGCAACAAAGGTTGAAGAATTATTGTATTAGAAGTTCAATACATATTGAGTGATTAAACGAACTTTACATATTCTTAGATGACATTCAGAAACTAATTTGAATCAACTTGAAAGCACTATATGATGGCACCCTACAATCTAGGCTGCTCATGCTATACCAAAATGCATAAACCTAGAGGAAAAGAGAGAGAGTCTAAGATGGAGAAAGGATTCAAAATGCTGTCGGATTAGGAACACCTACAGCAACGGGTGATTTGAGTGTGAAAAGAAAGACCTGGGAACGTGAGAGCTGCCTTCCCGTAATTCAAGGGCACACCCAAGGGCAGAATTAGGGCAAAGGACAGCTAAAGGAAGCTAGGCTTTGGCATAATGTAAGACTTTCCTAAAAAGGAGTTTTGTCTGGGGACAGACTGGGTTGCCTTAAAATTGTGAGTACCTGGTCTCTGCAGAAATTCAGACATGGGTTTGACGGCCTCTAGGCCAGCTTGCTGCAGAGGAAACTTCTGTATCAGGTGCTATATTAAGCATATTTGTTATTTTTTGCCTGTCCCATGTCACTTTGCTCTTTTCCTAGCAACAGCTCCCTAGTTTTTTTGAAGGCCCACTTTTCTCCCACTCTCAGTTCTGCTGGAGCTGACTCTCTGTCTAGCTCTAGGGCAAGAACATTGATCTACTCCCAACAAACTGGACAGCTGTGACCTCCCTACACAGTGACAGGTTCAAGAATGAGCAAGAACCCAATCAGAGCCAATGAGATTAAACTCTGGGATTTTTGCTTACATTTTTGAAGACGCTCTTCCACTAGATTTAAAATTATGAGAATGTGATGTGGAAAATATGAATTTAGAGATGATAAAAAGAAGAGAAGAAAATTTCAAAATGATTGTACTAATAGCCTTAGAGAGAGTAAAAAAGATAATATATCTGTGAAATGAGAGAATGATGCTATAGCAAAAGAATATTCAGATACCAAGATTGAGTTCTTGGAAATTAAAAAATACAATGTTGGTTCTCACCAAAAAAAATCAATGATCAATGTACAGTGGCCATGCTCAAGTATCCTGAGCAGCACACTCCATTCAATAGGCTGCTTAATAAACCACCTTTATTATACTACTGAGCTGCCTAGATTCTGCTGACAACTAAGAAATATCAGTTGTCAAAAATAAATAAAAATTTAAAATATGATGTTAGTAATGAAGAAATCAATTATGAAGTTGCAGGATAAATTTGAGGAAATCTTACCAAAAGTAGAACAAAAAGACAAAGAGATGAATAATAGGGGAGAAATTATATATATAACTAATCCAAGAGGATTAACATGCTGTAAATAAGAGACCCATAAAAATAGAATAGAGAAAATGGAGACAAATAAATTGTCGAAGAAATAAGAAAAGCTCCTAGAATTGAAGAACAGGACTGTTCCTAGTAACAGATCCTACCACTGAAAGCACAGCCAAAATAAACTGAAAAGACCCACAGTAAGGCACATCATCACCGGCTCAGAAGATAATTCTTATTATCCGAGGGCTTAGAAGAAAGTAGAAGTCAAAATCTAGCAGTAAAGAAGAGTCTTGCCCAGACTCTGAAATGCAAATCCCAACAATGCCTTGCTTTTATAACACAGTCATCCCTTGGTTTCCACAGAGGATTGGTTCCAGGACCCCTGTGGACACCCAAATCCGAGGATGCTTAAGTCTCTTACATAAAATGGCGTAGTATTTGCATATAGCCTACAGCACATCCTCCCGTATGCTTTAAATCATCTCTAGATTCCTTATACTAACGAATACAATGTAAACGCCATGTGAATAGTTGTTATACTATATTGTTTAGGGAATAATGACAAGAGAAAAAGTCTACGCATGTTCAGCACAGGCACAACCATGGTAGGCTTTTCCATCCGCGGTTTGTTGAAGCCACGGATGCTGAGCAGCGGATACGGAGGGCCACGTGCACACATTTCTCTTCAACAAAGCTAAAAGAGATAATAACGTTTTAAAAGCTGGATATTTTAAGGAATTCTATAGATTCCCTGATCTAAAGGAGTCTAGAAGACAAAGTGGGCGACTAGAGAAAAGGAACCAGGAAAACCGTCTTCCCCTAGAACTCGCGTCCGTGAGTGGCATATAATCCCAGAATACTACACGTGACTAGCAAAGTCCTCAAAATGCTTCTTAAAGCTCCAAAATTCACTTTATTAAGGACTGATTACAAAATTTTACCAATGCCACAATTGTGTAAAAAAAATCTATAATATAGACAGTCATAAAAATCTACAAAATTAAAATGTTTTGATAGTATGTTTCTATTGATGATGTTTTCATTCACTCGAAATTTTTCTTAATATTATTATATTAGTTTTGCAATTTAAAAATGAAGTTCCTTTTCTTTTTCCTTTAAAATAATGGGCCCCAAGTACAAAATAACAGCTTTAATTCATTTTGTTTACTTTCATGACATGTTCCAAGACAGTTTTGTGTAGCCCTAAGTGTTCCATTTAGCATTAGGAGAGGTAAAATGTTAAGTGATGTTTAAGCTCTGTAAAGTTGAAAAGAATAGCATTTGAATGACAGGCTATAATTACAGATCGCTAAGGATATGGTACAAAATGTACCCAATCCCACCTCTTCATACTTAGCTGAGAACAGAGTGCTTCCATGAGATATGAGATTAATAAATTATCAAAAGAAATAATAATTCTGGAAGAACCAAATCTTCCTAGTCAGAGCTATCAGAGCTGAAAGAATTATTACTAAAATTTAATAAAATCTATATCAACCATAATGGGCTAGAATCCATACTATTTGTGTGTCACTTAATTGAAATTTGCCTTTTATTTCCATTTTATTGTTTTCCAAGATGTGTGTCCAAATACTCCATCTAAACGTATAAGACTCCTCCAGGCAAATACCATATCGTATATATCTCTCTGTCTAACTTCAAATTTCCCCCAAAGCAGAACCTAGATAAGGTCTAGGAACAGATAGTTTATTTGGGATGAGATCCTAGGAAGCAGAGATGAGAGAATAAAGCAGGAAAGGTCTTTAAAGAATTCTGACCCTGTTCTCAGGGTCAGTGTTAGGTGATGGGAGCCTGGCTGAAATTAGAGGTGCTCCAAAGGGATGTGACATGGGGCCCCGAAAGCACCTGCTCTACTCACACACCTAGAATTGTGCCCTAACTCAGAAGACTCTCAGTAAAAGCTTTGAGTCATTTTGTCCCTTCCAGTGGCACTCCTTGCTTCCTGCTCCCGTCGGTGATGTTGTCAAAGATCATCTGAGAAGTTACATGTTTCCTTTTACAACTTCATTCCAGGATCGCATTTCATTTTGTCTGGTCCATGGGTCTTTGTAGCAAGTAACAGAAGCATCTCATGTTAGCTTAAGCTTAGGGGTGTTTATTATGAGGCTATGGGGAGATCTCAGGAATCTCAGGCTGAGTCTGGACTTGGAAATCTGAAGGTGGCCCTCTTCTCTGCTTGCTGGTTTCTGCTCTCTGTAGAGTTTAAAATGAGCCATCATGCTGAGTGGGGCTGTCGATCAGTCCCCCAGTGCTCATTGCCTGTATGGAGGTGGCACTGTCAGCAATCCAGAGATCAAAGGCATGACCTTGGACCTTAAAGAACTTGGAATTTTGCTAAGAAAGCAAGGCACATAAAGAATAGCCTACATACAAACTAAGGACCAGATGACTGTTCCCGTGTCAGTATTGCGGCAGTTCACAACAGGGACAGGCCACAGTGGTTGGGATGGACAGCAAAGACTCCATGGAGGAGGTGAGCTGGCTTTCCAAGGAAGTATGAGGTTTAGAAAAGCAGAGAGGAGAGAATGGGGCAGGAAAGGACAAAATGAGCAAGCAAAGGATCAGAAGATAGAAAATATCTAGTCCATTTCCAAGAAATGACGAGTGGCGACAATGACACCATCCACACTGATTAACTCCCTACTGAATACTGGTCAGGATGGTAAACCAGAGTCTAATAGGATATTGGAAACATCTTCCTGTTCTGTTCAAACCACAATTCAGGCGTTGCCTTACCTTGCATAAGATTTTGAAAGCTGTCTGCACAGATTATGGCTTTGGTAATATCCTGGGTGACCTCTCTCACCTGGTCGCAAGCATAATCAGTCTTAATCAAGATCAAGGAACACTTAAAATTTGGCCAAAAGAAAGGGTTCTAAACCAAAAAAAGGTGGTTTTCTTTTCCCAGAAGCCTTGACACAGAGATATATTTCCAGGATCGCATTCCAAAACTTAGAGACATGGACTATATTACATTTAATGAAGCCCTCATAATCCATTTTAATATTTCATGCTTAAAATGATTTCCTTTGAGTTGGAAGCAAAACTGGAAGTGATATTAATTCTTGGTTAATTTCCTATTTCTTAACCTCCCCATTCTTTAATAAATAGAACACCTCAACTTACATCCATAAACCATCAAACTATCCTATTATACAATGATTAGTTATCATCACCTAAACATTACTTTAATACACAATTAGTTATTTTCATCACACTACTATGTAAAAACACTCACCAAATATTTTCAATGTTTTAAAAATATATGTTTTTAATATCATATCTTAACCAGGTGATCACATCTTCATCTTCTTTCTTCCTTCTACGTGTTTGTTAAGTAGGAGCTACAGCGTCAGCCTTGTAGGAATGGTTCTTGTTTGAACGCTCCTTTTTCCTGGTAACATGTACTGGACTTTTCCCACTAAGGTCTGTCCCAGTTCTGCCTGGATTCTCTAGTCTTCTCTGTCTTGGGACACCCTATTCCCTACATGGTTATCGGCCTCGTTTGAGACAGTTTTGTTTTCCCTGCAGATCCTTTGCTCATCCAGCATCATACGTTAAAAATACTAAGAAGATCTATATTGGGCATAAATCAAATGATAAACAAAAGCAACTGTAAACGGCAAATGCGTGCAGATGAGGTGAGTTACCCTGAAGCACGTCAGTGCTTTCCACGCGTCCCGTCTGTCAACATGTAACATGAGAGCACGCTGCATGGTAGTGATGACCGAGGATGCAGTTTTATTTT
Source organism: Equus quagga (assembly GCF_021613505.1). Lineage (NCBI taxonomy): Eukaryota > Metazoa > Chordata > Mammalia > Perissodactyla > Equidae > Equus > Equus quagga. The sequence goes on from NC_060273.1 coordinate 126,973,863, forward strand.
AAATATCTATCTTTCAAGCTTAAATGAGTCAAATTCCATCCTTCCAAATGATTTAGTAGTTATTTTGGGGGGTGCCCATATAACTAATATCTGCCCAACATGTTGTATGGGCAAACACCTCAAGCGGAAGGAATCATTCTACCTAACGATTGGATAGTGTCACCACCTGGTGACAAGTCCACTTGCAATGCGAATCCACTAGGCATGTCAATATCCAGACCAAAGAAAGAAGGGACTAAAGCTCCAAAAATTATAGCTGGATTCACGAGAGTTTTAGAAATGTGACAAGTTCCTACGGGGTTTAAAAAAAAGTGTTTAAATCTAAAGCTCCTTGTCTGCACGTGCGGGGGACAAGAGGAGAAATTCAGGTTTGGCTCTGAGACTATGGTCTTCTTAGCCAACCGTGCATTTCAGCAGCATGTCAACACTTAGCCACCTTTCCATGGGGTGATGCTCTGACCTCCTGACCTGATTCTGTGACTGCCCTGGCCTTGGAACCAAATAGACAATTTTTGATCTCAGTTCTGCAAACTAGATACCTGTCTCTGCCACTCCTCCCCCACCCTGCCTGACTTTCCTGCCAAATAACACAATTCTGCAGGAGTGGTGTCTGATTACAATCCCTGCTCTTCCACTAATTGGCTATGCAGTTTGGGGTAAATCATTTAGCTAACCTGAACCTCAGTTGTCTTATGTGTAAAATGAAGGGTTTGGCTGAGATCATTTCAAAGGTCTCTTTGAATTCTAAAATACCACTGCTTCTCCGTCAGCCTCTTGGCAACTGTGGCCTGTCCCTGACAGTGCTTTGTCCATTGAAAGGCTGGGTAGCAATTAAGTACACTGAACAGACCTGTTACAGCACAACATTCTTTGTAAAATATACGCTTTCCTGTCAGTTGGACCCTTAAAGTAACTATAGTTTTTAAAGTCGATTCTTCCTGGTCTAGAATTGGACCAAGTACAGAATAATACCATGTGTCTTATTCTCACATGGAGCATGAAACAGCCAGTGTTTTTGCAAATAATAAAACCAACACCCGCTAGCTCCTACAGAAAAGAAATTTATTGGAAAGATACCAGTGTCTCAAAGAATTTCAGGAAGACTAGAGAATTCGCCTTGGAAACAGGAACTCAGGGGTGCATGGCACAGTCAAGATCCCCCCAGAGGTTCAGTCAGTGTAGCGTGCCGGCCCTGGCATCATCGGCCCTGGACACTCGACCTGTCCACTGAAGTCTCAGTTCCATCCAGCCACTCTGGATGATCTCTGACTGTCTCTGGCCTTGTTATTACTCCCTGAGGATCCAAAGTCTCGGGAAAGAGCCTCTGATTGGCTGAGCCCTGGTCAAATGTTCACACACAGGTCTAAGGAGTCCAAAGAGGGTTTATCCGCTTCTCTCCAGCTTCGAGAGCGGGAAGCCTGATCCTAGTCTCCACTTATGCTGCATTCGCCAAAATAGAACGGATGTTTGGATGCTGGACAACCAAAAATGACAAGTGTTCACTACACACTTTTCTCACTTACAATTACAAATTTAACACATCCTGGAGGCATACGCGAGAGGTTAATCATGTTATGGAGAGGTTCACATCTAATCAGTTATTCCACAGGGACTCCTTCTCTTCATTGATTTACATGAATCAGTAGTTGGTCCAGTTAATGAAAACATATTCATCAGTATCCTGACTAATTCATTGGGCTGGCTTTTCATATTTACATGACTCCTCTGCATGACAAAATGAGTATTTGGGATGAATAATGAATCACCAGAAGTAAAAATGCATCTTCATTCTGAGCACACACTGTCATTGATTTTTAAAGTAAAAACAATATCTGGTGTTTACTCCTGGTCCAAAGTTCTTCACAGAGCTAATGTTAACTTCCCTTAGATGTTGCATTGTCCTGGTTTTATGGATCATTTGGGATGTCTGAGTTCCCTGGAATTTAGGTGACAAATGTCAGAAGAAACTAGAGCTAGTCCTCTCAGCCTCTTTCCAGAACAAATCCACCAAGCCCTAGAAACAATTCTTCCACCCTGAAAACCAAAGGAGAGAGGCTCCCATGGGATTGCCACCTTTAGGTGGGACCCCTCCCAAGACAAAGGTAATAGAAGGGAGTTTTGTCAAGGAGCTCAAAGACTGAGACGCCTTCCAGAATCCGCAGTGAACTCACAGAGAAGAGCTCGTCTGAGGAACTGCGGGGGTCTCGGCGTGTAAGAGGCCTTTTGTTTTTGTTACATTTTTAAGACATTCAGGAGCCAACCATGAAAAGTTCCCCAAAGAGAAATAAGCAACCAGAAACCCACAGTCCTCTGTCCTGGAACCCAGAGCTTCTCCCTGCACCCGCGCACCCAGTGGCTCTGACTCCCAGTCCCACAGGAGAAGCAGGTGCAGCCAGCTGCTTGAGGATGCATCTCCTCTGGTACAAAGAATGTATTCGTGATGAGATAGGTTTGGATGCTTGTAACAGAGGCCCTCAAATAACAACTGCTTAAGTAAGTTAGAAGTTGTATCTCTCCACGTAAAAGTCCCCCTACTCTTCACTGATATGATCCTACTTGTCCCTCAGGTCTCACTGGAAATGTCCCCTCCTCTGAGAAGCTTTCCCTGATGCCACCTACACAAGCTAAGGTATTCTCTCTCTCTGTTCTCTGAGCACCTTCTAACTTGTCTAGCAAAACCATCCTACTTGGCGTTCTGGGTCGTTTACTTTTTTCCCCACATTAGAATTAGCAACACAAGGGTGGGGGCTGTGTTTACCTTGCTCATCACCGCCTCTCCGCAGAGCTCCCTCCCACCTGCACACCATACGTGCTTAGTTGACGTACCGAATGCACCTTTGTCGAATGTTCTCGAGGGTGGCAGGAATTGAATACTGCTGGTTTATCACACACAGGACTGCTGCTCAGAAGATTTCAAAACAGTAAATGGAGTAAAAATCAAAACAGTGAGACAGTCACCATTTATGCCCCCAGCACAACTGCAGATTTGGAAGACAGCGAGAGCAAATATTTCCATTTGAAAGACCTTAACTTACAGAGCTGGGGTCAGCAAACTTTTCCTGAAAAGTGGCAGAAATATCATAGGCTTCGCGGGCCACGTGATCACCGCTGTGCCTACCCAGCTCTGCGGTGGGAGCGGGAAAGAAGTGACAGATAATACAGAAACCAGTGGGCGTGGCTGGGTTCCAATAAAACTTTATTTATGAACACTGAAATTTGAATTTCATATCCTTTTCAGGTCATGAAATAGTCTGCTTGTTTTGATTGTTTTCAACCATTTAAAACTATGAAAGCATTCTTAGCTCACGAGCTTGCAAAACAGGAAGCGGCGGGACTGGCCAACAAGCTGTGGTTTGCCAACCCGTCAGAGAGATATTTTTGACTGAGAAGAATCTCCAACTTTGGCTCATCTCTTTAGCCCCTCTACATGTTCAGTGCTATTCACGTGGTAGGCGCCCAGCACTGGGCCAGAGGCTGCTGAGAGGCAAGATGGTTAAGACCTGTTCTCTGCCACCAAGGCCATGCGACATGGACCCAAATTAATGTCATATGAGCCTGGCAGTAGTGAGTGTCCTAGAGAATACACAAAGTGCGGCTGTGGCCTTTGGTTGAGAAGGGAAGGACTTCACGATGAGGTGGCATCAGAGAGGTGAGTCTTGGGCCAGGTGCCCCCAGGACCCAGCAGCACTGAATCTGCCTGGGGCCCCGGATGAATCCCAGAGGGAACCCCGGGTAGTAGGGCTGTGCGGGGGACGGTGGGGGCCAGTAACAAGCTTAGCCTGCTGGGCAACAAAGACCCAATGTGGATGATTAAACTAGTACCAATACTGTATCAGTTTTTTAATGTTCTAACTTTCAAGCTATTAAAAAAGTGGTTTCTGAAGCTGTTTGAATCCTTTTTCTGTTACTAACTTGCTAACTATTTCACCTGACAAATTCTCCTGGGAAGAATGCACTGAGTTCAAGGAAGCCTAGGAGGGGAAAATGCCACCTGTACACTCCAGCAAAGAGGGCCAGCGATTCCCAAGGGCCAGCGTTGATGAGAGGAGCCATCGTATGGTAAAAGAAAACACAAAGCAAGAAGAAAATGATGATTTCAAATATTCATTCAGTTTTGGGAAAACTCTGAACAATCACTCACACAACGCCCTCCCTTGCTCCATGTTAAATAGGAAACCCTCGTTTTGTCCCTGAGGAGAAAATTACTCAATATTGTACTGCCCCTTTTCTTTTGGCTTTGACATGGGAGTCTTGTTGGAAACCATCAATAGGGAAATAATAAATCACCCTTTCACGCCAACATAAAATATGGGAGGCAGGAAAAATCTACTCAAGTTACAAGGAGGGAAACTGAACTCTCCTTCAATTGGTTTAACATGTCACGTTGCTCATCCAATCAAAAATTCAGGATGTGTTTCTTGGAAGGCCTCCTATTAAAAGATACCATCTTGGGACAGAGGCTGCTCAGGAAATGGAAGTGATGTTAATCTGCAGGCATGGATCACCTCCTGCATGCTGACGCACAGCCTCGTGGGAGATGAGGAGTCCGATTGCTGGCGTGCGGAGGAGCTGTCCTGGGCGGAGGCTCAGGGAGACGGCTGAGCTCTGCCTCCCATCCAGCCGCTCACCTGGCTGCTCCTCTCTGCCAGCTTTATCCATCACCTTCCTCCTTTCCTGGGTCATAGGATTAGCGGATAATGGACTCAAGTGCAGGTTGAATGCCAATCAGCGAGGAATTTGCACAAACTACAGTGGTGCAATAGCAACACGTCTAATTAATTAATTTTTATTTTAATTTAATTGAATAAGTGTTACATTTATATGGTTCAAATTTCAACAATTACAAATAGACATGGAGTCAAAACAAAGCAAAACAGAACTCCCTTCCACCACCCTCCCTAACCTCTTAGTTCCCCTTTCTACAGGGAGCCTATGTTATTATATCATTTCCTAGAGATCCTTCCAGAAGTATTTTATGCATATGATAAGCAAATGTTTTTTCAAAGATGCTACTTTAAATTATGAAAGTAATTGTATTTGTTGAGGTAAAAGGATAGAATGAAGATGTCCAAAAATGTAATGGCTCAGACAAAACAGAAATTTCCTTTTTCCCATATACAGTCCAGGGTAGCTGTCCCAGGCCAGCGGGTGGCTCTGTTCCACACACTCACTCAGGGATCCAGACTTCCTGGTAACTTTCCATCTGCACAAAGCAGCTCCAGTCACTGCCACTCCTGCCACTGGCTGGGGGAAGGAGCCACAGGCAACCGGCCAGGGGTTTCCCTCATGCACACTTCTCCTCTGCTCTCTCTCCATTGGCAAAAGCTTAGTCACATGGCCTCACTAGCTGCAAGGGAAGCTGGGAAATGCTGCTATATGCAGCTACAGCTCAGCTACAGCTCCTGTGGCTGTGCCTTGTTACTTTGTGGAGCTGAGCCCCTGGCCCACCCTCACCTTACAAGACTTTTCCAGGCTGCTGCCAAGTGAGGGCAGCAGCCCTTCCCTTAATCACCTGAAGTACAGCTGACATAGGTTGTAATGTTCAACAGACTGTTATGCAAAAGAGAACTGCTGTGCAGAATGGCCATGCTTAATGGTAGGCCCACCTAACCACCCACCAGTACATACGCTGCCCTTTATTGACGTATTTAACAAACACTTTTCTACTGCTATGTGCTTTATACAAATTATCTCATTTAGTCCTCATAACAACCCTCTGAGAGAGGCACAGTCATGGTCCAGTGCCCAGTTCACAGATGAGGAAACTGGAAACAGAAAGGTCAAGTAATTGTCCATGGTCACAGCTAGAAATCTATGCTAGTCTGCCTTTTTTTTCTTTTTAGCCAACAGAACCCTGATTTTATTTTAATTTCAGCGAACTCAGTAAAAAAATTCTTGCTTCTCTTAAAAGATAGAGGTAGCCATGTGACCCAGTTCAGGACAATGAATGTAAATGGAAATCACTGGGTCAGGCACCAAGGAAAACTATTGTTCTACTGAAAAATAACAGGAGAGATACAGATGGCATACATCTTTTGCCTTTTGACCCTTACCCTTCTTCTGGTCTGGAATGTGGACATGATGCCTGGAAGTTAAGCAGCCATTTTGTGACCGTGAGATGAAAACTGAGGATGGTTGACTAGAAACACAGAAGGAACTGGCTACATCAGCCCTGGACTTCTTTCTTATGTGAAATATATATATATATATATATATATATGTAGTCCCATTTGGTTAAGACACTAGAATTGGGCCCAAAGCTATCTTTGCTGATATTTATATCTAAATCCTGGTCCTGACTGCTCCAAAGTCCGTAAATCAATTATCCCTTTGTAGGGGTGCCCCTACTGGCCTCTCCTTGATTAGGCTTGCCCTGTGTCCTCTTCTGAGTCCAATATGCACTCTCTCTGCATCAGCCCCTAACGACAACTTTACCCCCAGTGAAGTCAACCTTTCCAGTCACAGTGCACAGCAGTCTAGCTCCTCGTGGTCTTGAACTTCTGAATTCCAGACTAGGATTTTAGATCTACCTACTTAGATTCTGAGGAAGCAATCCCGAAACTGGGCAACCCCTTTTCACTGCTGTCCCATGCAGTTATACTTGCTAAGCCATTTACAAAGTCCAAGGAAAGAATCATAGACATCTTCTAAATTTTGGAAGATCCCAGCCTTTTCATAATATCACAGAAGCCAAAAAATGGGCCTCTCGACTCTAAAGGACTCAGTCTTCAATCCAAAAAAGCCATATTAGATATTCATCTGCTCAGATACAGAACAGGTACAGAGGCCCAGCTCCCACCCTAAGAAGAGATGGCCTGGCCTGAGGATTGTGGCCTACAGACCAAAGATTGGGCATAAAACATATTTTCTTGCGATCTGTAACCTTCAAAGGTTGTTATGAAGCTGTTCTTTCCTGGCAACTTTTCTCTCCTCCTGTCAGGAAGGGCGTGGTGTGTGGGACCTGTCTGTGGACAGCCTGGGTTTGGGGAGGCTGGCACACCTCAGTCTGAGGCTCACGGATTTTAAGCAGGGACTTGCAGTTGGAGGTGTCAGCCCCCTCTTCTGATCTTTCTAGCACATCAGAAGCATTTTTTTTTTCCTCCTCAGAACAGGAAAGCAATCTTCTCCCAAAGATGAATCAGAAAATTGCTGGTGGCTTGGAAATAGCAGCCCACCCCACTCTGAGCTGTGAAGGTTTAGAAAATGTTGGGAACAGGCTCAGCCAGGGGGGCCCCCTATGAGGACAGTGCTGAGAAAGAGGGAGAAATGAAGACAGGAGCCAGGTAAAGAAAATGATGAATTCAGGGGCAGAAGGCACTCGGTGTGGCTCAGTGTGACCAGCAGCCAGTGTTCAACGTTCTCCCACAGCCTTTCCTGTCCTACAGAGAACCTGCCCCCAAAAGAAGATAGTCACTGTATTTGAATATTTTCTTAAATGAAAAAGGCCAAGAGAAATTCTTTTGCATCTCAAGAGCTGAAACTAAATATTTTCCTGTACTGATGGGAAGCTCAGGGGCATGGATGTCAGGCAAGGAGGGGAGAACTCGGTGCTGCCGGCCAGGCCCCGCAGACCCCCTCACGCCAGCATCTCCCCAACTGGCCACACGGTGTCGCCTGCCATCCCTTGTGTGCCATGGCTGCTCTGGGACACACCACTTAAAACTTTCAAAAACTGTCTCTGAAACTTCTGAATTGTTCGCTTTAAAATGGTTAATTTTGTGTTCTGGAAATTTTACCTCAATAAGGAAACTTCTTGAAGAAAGATATTAGGGGGCCTGCTTGGTGGCACAGTGGTTGTGTTTGCACACTCTGCTTCCAGGGCTCGGGGTTTGGAGGTTCAGATCCCAGGCGTGGACCTACACAGTGCTTGTCTGGCCATGCTGTGGCGACGCCCCACATACAAAATAGAGGAGGATTGGCACTGATGTTAGCTCAGAGACAATCATCTTCCTCACCAAAACGAATAAATAAATAAAAAAAGATATTAGGAAAAGCATGTGAAAGAAAGGCAGCGAAAGTTGTCCAGGAGGGTTGCCTGTTTAAAGACTGACTCCCCCACCCATCCCAGGCACAGAATACTCCCCCTCCCCAAAACCTGATTCGCTCTAGTGTTAAAGCGTCACCAGCCCTCGGCGTGGCACGAGAGCCGTATCACTGCTCCAGCGTCTCCAGCGTCTCCAGCCCTCATAGCCGCCATTTCTTATTCGGTCCCATGTAGACAGGGTCTCTGCACCCCCACGCCTGCTTGGTAAGCGAGGCTCTCAGAGACCCCACCTTCCACTCCCTCCCTTCCTTTCTCCTAACTCCCTGCTCTGTCATCTGTACTTTTATTTTTATATCACTGAGGTTGATAAAAGGTTATTCTCTCCTGCAATTATAATTGTCTTCTGCACTCGGTCTTCAAAGTTAAAAATCAAGTAAGTTTTTCTACCGCTCTGAGCGTCTGTGCATTGTTCGCTGCACTGTTGGAAGACCGCTTTCCAACAAGATCCCCGGAACTGAACACCATGAGCTTCCGATGTAACGGGCTTCCCAAGTGCCTAAAATATTACATAAGAATAGACCCAGATCAAGGCAAATATAGTGAAATTTTAGACCGCTGTAGAAAAAGAGTAAATCCTACATGTTTCCAAAGAAGAGAGGGAGTACATGTCCCACATAACAGATCAGGAATCAGAATGGCTTCAGATTTTCCCTCAATACCTCTGGGAACTAGAAGACAGGGGACGAATGCCTTCAGATTTCTGAAGGACAATTATTTTCAACTTAGAACTTTAAACCCGGGAAAATGATCAAAGAAGCGTTAGGGTCAGACTTTTTCAGATATGCAAGGACTCAAAAATTTACCTTCCATGTACCCTTTCTAGGAAGTCACTGGAGATATGTACCAACAAAGTGAGGAAGTGAATTAAGAAAGAGGCAGACAGAGGATCCATAGATCAGGGTCCATCCAGGAGAAGCACAGAGCAAGGTCTCAGGGGGACGGCACAGCAGCGTTCCCAGGAAGCAGTCAATCAAAACTTGAACTAGAGGAGGTGAAAGGAGATTCCAAAGGTCTGACACTATTCCTGGGAATTTGGAACAATCTAAGCAAGCAATCAAGGCAGAGAAACTTAAGTGGGGGGTAGTGGAAGGGAAGACCAAAAGTCCATGGGGAAAAAAATCTGTTCAAGAAAGGAAAGAAGTTATTAATGATGATGATGACAATGAGATTGTTAATTCAAACCTGCAGACTAACCACACATCTCCTCTCTGTCCTGAGATCCGAGTTAAAAAGATAGCGAATAAATTGTGGTATAAACCACAATGTTGAAGAGAACTGGAGAGGTTCCGTCAGTAGACGCAAGTGTTCAGCTTCTTTCTGGAAGGCAGAAAGTAGATGTAGGGATTTCTGATCAAACGTTTATCAAACACAGGCATCTACTTTAACTTGTTCCTAAACCCCCACCAAGACATATTTTTAATGGCATAAAAGCAAGAGGACAGGAAGTCTCATATTCCAGGTAATCCCACTTTATCACCCACAGAGTACGATGTGTCCATCTGGCTTACACACCTTGGGTCGCTTCTGCCTCTCAGCTCCCATCACCTCGGGTCTCAGTGACTCTCACACACTAGGCAGCAGAGCAGCACCCAGGACAGCAGGAAGAGCTGCAGGCCTCATTCTGTTCTTGGTTGCATTCCTGAGGCTCCTTGTGTAAACCAGAAAGCCTCTTGGAGCCCTGGCATCTCACTGGTAAGAAGGGGATAATAATACCAGTCCTGTCGTCTTCAAGGGTGTGGTTGCTGCACTGAAATGAGACCAGAAGTAGGTAGAAACTGTGTCCTCATCCTCAAGCCTTGAATGTTAAGTCATCTCCCTTCAGCATTCAAGTTACAATGAAGGCCCGGGCACACCTGCCCAGGTTAGCAGGCTCTGCCACCCCACCCCACCCTCACTTACCACCATCAACAGTTCCACATCAACCCTGAAACAGATGAGTCTCCAGAGCCTGGGGGATGAGTGGACAGGGACATGACACCGGGTGGAGGCACTGTCCACTGACACAGGGCCGTGCCTGCCGCGCAAAATGTGATGTGTTCCCATTGTTTTCTTGCTGTTACCAACTCAGACAAAGGAGGGTATGCCTTCCCTAACGTTTCACTCAGCAGGGTGCCCAGGTACACAGGGACCTGGACACTCATTCTCTGTATGAAAGCCCCTTGCCCTAGACATGGTGGTGGTGCCAGGGGGATGGTGGCCAGAGGTGATGTTCTAGCAACAGCCTTTTTCTCCTGCCTACCAGCCCTGGCACGGCACCCAGGTCAACAGTGCCAGTTCTCCAGCTGAATTGTACCTTACGGCTTCATTGTCGGTTTTTTTTCCATCTCTCTCCATCTGCATGTTCCCGTACTCCGCTGTGGTAGTAGGCTGTAGCAGGCTGAATAATGGGACCCCAAAGAGGTTCACGTCCTAATCCTGGGAATCTATGAATACGTCACCTTACATGACAAAAGGAACTTTACAGATGTAATAAATTAAGGATCTTGAGACGGGAAATTATTCTGCATTATCAGAGTGGGCCCAGAATAATCACAATCTCCCCCAGAGGGAGAGAAGGGAGCAGGAGAGAAAGACGTGTGACAACAGAAGCAGAGTTGAGAGTGTGAGAAATTGAGATTCAAAGACAGAGGAAGGGGCCACCAGCCAAGGAATGCAGCAGCCTCGAGAAGCTGGAAAAGGCAAGAAAACGGATTCTCCCTGGAGCCTCCAGAAAGAGCGCGGCCCTGCCCTTACCTAACTTAGGTGTGTGAAACCCCATTTGGACATCTGACTTCCAGAACCATAAGAGAATAAATTTGTGTTGTTTTAAATCACCAAGTTTGTGGTAATTTGTTATAAGCAGCAATAGGGAACTAAAGAATAGAAGTGAAAATTAGATCATCTACTTTGAGAAACTGTTTGGCAATATCTCCAGGAGCTGAGCATATGCCTGTTAATGACTCACACTTCCACTCCCAGGTCTGTCCCCACTGGAAATGTGTGTACGTGTTCACCAAAGACGTCTACTCTGATGTTACTACAGCCATGCTATTATTCATAATGTCCCAAAGCTGAGAATTACCCAGATGTCTACCAGTAGTAAAATGAATAAATTGAGGTGCATTCACACAGTGGAATACTACACAGCAAAAACAATGGACAAACTATGACCACAGACAGTAGCATCTCTTAAACATAATGTCGAGTGAAAGAAGCCAGACAACAGAGCATATCCTGTATGGTTCGATTGCTATAAAGTACAAACACAAGAGAAGTAATCTGTGCTGGTTGAAGCCACTACCCTGTCAGCGCAAAGGGAGATATGAGGGAGTCTTCTGGGGAGCTGTCAGTCTTCTGTCTGTCTCTCACTCCCTCTCTCTCTCTTTTTTTTTTTTGGTGAGGAAGATTGGCCCTGAGCTAACTTCTGTGCCAATCTTCCTCTGTTTTGTATGTGGGACACCACCACAGCATGGCTTCATAAGTGGTGGCCCCCATGCTGTGGGCCCGAACCATGGTCTATGAAGCAGAGCCCACAAACGACCGCTAGGCCACCAGGCCGGCCCCTTCTGTCCCTTGATCTTAACGATGCTTCAGTTTCTGTGAACTCATTGAACTTGTGAAATGTGCACCTTTTAATATGTACTATAGGTTAATAAAACTTTTTTTTTTGAATGGGGGAAACAGGATCTGTGCCTTCATGCAAATTTGCCCAGTCCCTCCCTGGGCACCTCCAGTCTCCCCCAACAAGTGGCCTGGGCACAGGGCAACCCAGATTCAGGGTTCCAGGTCCCTAGAGCCCAACTCTGGGTTAACATGTCCTGTGAACTTGCTTTCATAGATCCACTAAGGGCCCATTTCAGCGGATTATTTCCCTAAATAAAGGAAGCCTGCCCAGAGGTAAGTCTACTTTCCCCCTTTGGGGACCCAAAACTACAGAGTGGTTTTCGTTGACCTTATCTGAACAACAACAAATGGTCATGGTCTTTTCTCCACTTGACCATAAATGAAGAGTTAAGATCATTGCTGCTTCTTAATTTCGTCTCCCTTTATCCCGCACTGGAGTTTAACACATACGATACATTATGAGGCGTTTTGTTAAGGTGTTACACTGATGTTGTAATAATACTGTAATAAAGTTATAAACTCATAACAACAAAAACAAGAAGGGTTGCTCCCACCCCCCACCCCCCCCCAAGCTGAAGTGAAACTCCGGCCGTTCCTAAAGTAGGTTCAGGGACCCGAAAGGGAAAGAGGGACCCGCGGGGGACAGACAGGGAGCAGCCGGGAGGATGTGAACCGGGGGAGGGACGCAGAGACGGACGGGGGAACCGGGGCCCGAGATGCAGCAGCGGTCGGCGCCCCGCAGCTGGAAGACCCTGCGGCCCCTGCTCCGGGCCGAGCCGCCCGGGCCGAGCGCAGCGGCCGGGCTGGGGCGGGGGCGCACGTGCAGGGACGGGAGGCCGAGCCTCGAGGGCAGACCTCGGCCCCGCCGCCCCCGCCGCGCAGCCCGAGCCCGAGCCCGAGCCCGCGCGTCACTCGCGGCCGCAGCGCGGCGCCGCCGGCGTCTGGCGAGGTGCGCGCCTCGC